>NW_010319669.1:313-12822 GCF_000700745.2 Antrostomus carolinensis | reverse complement strand
CTCTTTCCCCTGCCTCTTAAAACATACTTATTAACATAATGCCATAGCTGGTATACAATGGGTACTTTGAAGAATAAAAATATGTGCTACTCAAGTTCAGTAAATTTATCTTAATAGAAGAGGCACAGGAGATCATAGAATCATAGAACGCATTGGGTTGGAAGGGACCTTCAAAGGTCATCTAGTCAAACCCCTCTGCAGTGAGCAGGGACATCTTTACTAGAGCAGGTTGCTCAGAGCCCCATGAAGTTTGGCCCTGAATATCTCCAGGGATGGGGTCTCCACTATCTCTCTGGGCAACCTGTTCCAATGATCTACCACCCTCATATGGAAAAACTTTTTCTTAATATCCAACCTACAGTCTACCCTTTTCTAGTTTAAAACCATCACCCCTCATCTTATTGCTACATGTCCTTGTGAACAGTTCTTCCCCAGCTTTCTTACAGGCACCTTTCAGGTACTGGAAGGTGCTATAAGGTCCCCCCAGAGCCTTCTCTTCTCCAGGTTGAACAACCCCAACGCTCTCAGCCTATCTTCATTGGAGAGGTGCTCCAGCCCTTGGATCACTTTTGTGGCCCTCCTCTGGACACACTCCAACAAGCACACATCCTTGTTGTGTTGAGGGCTCCAAAACTGGACGCAGTGTTACAGGTGAGGTCTCACCAGAGCAGAGTAGAGGGGCAGAATCACCTCTCTTGATCTGCTGGCCACAGTTCTTTTGATGCAGCCCAGGATGCAGTTGGCCTTCTGGCTGCAGATGCACATTGGTGGCTCATGTCCAGCTTTTCATCCACTACTACCCCCAAGTCCTTTTCCTCAGGGTTGCTTTCAAGCACATCATCTCCTAGCCTGTATTGATAATGAGGATTGTCCTGTCCCAGGTGCAGGACCCTGCACTTGGCCTTGTTTGAACCTCATGAGGTTCACCTGGGCCCACTTCTCCAGCATGTCCAGGTCCCTCTGGATGGCATCCTGTCCCTCTGGCACACTGACTGCACCACCCAGCTTGGTATTGTCAGTGAACTTGCTGAGGGTGCACTCAATCCTGCTGTCAGTATCATTAATGAAGATATTAAACAGCACTGGTCCCAGTACGGACCCTTGAGGGACATTGCTTGTCACCACCTTCCATCTGGACATTGAGCCATTGACCACTACCCCCTGGATGCGACCATCCAGCCAATTTCTTGTCCAGTGAACAGTCCACCTATCAAATCCATATCTCTCCAACTTAGAGAGAAGGATGTTGTGGGTGATTCTGTGACTGCATCAAAGGCCTTGCAGAAATCCAGATAGATGACATCCATAGCTCTTCCCTTGTATACTGATGCAGTTACTCCATTGTAGAAAGCCACTAGGTTGGTCAGGCAGGACCTGCCCCTAGTAAAGCCATGCTGGCTGTTGAATCACCTCCCTGTCTTCCATGTGCTTCAGCATACCTTCTAGGAGTTTCCATGATCTTCCTGGGCACAGAGATGAGGCTGACAGGTTGGTAGTTCCCAGGGTCTTCCTTTCTACCCTTTTTAAAATGGGTATAATGTTTCCTTTCTTCCAGTCTCTAGGGACTTCACCTGACTGCTGTGACTTTTCAAATATCATGGAGAGTGGCTTGGCAACTACATCAACCAATTCCCTCAGGACTCTGGGGTGTATAAGCTTTGAAATACAGCAAAGTATAAAAGCAAATAACCAATACACTGCGTGAACTCATATCCCTGGGTCGTAATTATGTGATAGACCTTCTTCCAAATTTCAGTGGACCCAGGATTTCACTATTTTTCTTATAAGGAATCAAAACCTGTTTTCTGCACTATCCGAAAATCAGACTTGTAAGGCAACAACCGTTCATTTGTTAGTAGGGAATGGAGGTGACTGGATCAAAAGATATATTTACTTTTACCTTGATTTTGTTTTAACAAAACAAAATGTTTTGTTTAACTAATTTTCCTAGTAATTTTGTCCTTGCTATTTCAATGTTTTCCTGGCAATTTCCAGACTAAAGATCTTTTCTCCTAATTCAGTCAAACAGTAATAGTCTTATAGTTCCACTTCTTGATCTCATCCTATTACTTCATTATTTCTTTGTTTCACTGTTCCAATTATGATGTTCTCAGATGGTATCATTTTTCCTGCTTTCTTTTAGATGCACTGACATCTCATCCTTACCATATATAATCAATCTCTTCTCTAAAGGATATTCCCCCATTCAGTTTGACTCATCATTTTTTTTATCAGTCATTTTCTCTTTTCCTGTTGTTTTTGTATTTTTATGCTATGCTCTTTCCTTATTACGGAGCAACATGAATGTGGCTTTCGGATGGATGTCACAAATACAACCTACCACTCTGAACAGGGCAGAGATAGCTTCTTCCATTCACCACAAAAGTGAAAATGTCTCACAAAGAATGGGGAAACAGAAAGAGGAATTAACAAGCAATGATGAAAGACAGTGCTGCCTGAGGAGGGACACATAAGAAATTGTAAGCTCACGTTCTAGCTCTCTGCTGCTTCTTTGTCTTACGATTTTTTCCCCCTCTTCATTCTTTTTCTTTCCTTCCTCTTTTCTCTACTATCTTATAGATAATTTGAACTCTGTAGGTAACTGATCACATCTTCTACAAGCAAAAGGAGGGGTAGCATGAAGGGTAGACTCAGTATTACCCATGACCTACTTCTAGGAAAGATATGCAGGCTTTGTATAGCTGGAAAAACTTTAAATTTACAACCTACTATTAGCAAAACTCTTCCTAGAGCATTCTATTATAATATGCAGGAGTCCCAGATGCAATTAGATACAAAGTAAAATTAACAGAGATATTTGAAAGTAGAGAAAACCAAAGTTTCAAATTCGTCTAGCGAGCAACTAATTCTATAATTCATCAGAGTCCATATAGAGGCAGCAGTGAAAATGAATAGCAACATGGCTGAAAAAAAAGAAAAAACAAAAGATTTTATGCAATGACTACTTTTTTAAAGAACTAATTTTTTCATTTATCTTCATCTTAGTTGTTGGTAGCCCAGATATGAGAGATGGAGGATGACCAGAGTTAGTTTCATTTCTTTAATCTTTATGTCATACAAATCATAGACTAAATTCATTTTCACCAACTTGGTAGAAGTGGTATACATGATTTTAGGATGGGACTTCTAAGGAGACTGTGTAAATGGAAAGGAGACCCAAAGATTCTGGTCCTTTACATGCAGTCTTCAGAGGGTTGTTCCCCACTTGGAGCAGTATGACGTGGGAAAAATTGCAAATTCTTTGAATAAAATGAATGAATACAGTAAAAGAATAGAAACATGGGAAAAATCTTCTCTCTCCCTCCAAGGAAATTAGAAGTAAAAGACTTTGTCTGGGGCCACAGAAAAAGTCTCTGGAGTTGTAGCAGCTTAATGCCAGATAATAGCTCAAAGGAGGAGAGGCAGTACTAAAGAATTGCATTAATATGTTCATACATTTTAAAAGGGGGATCTGGTTCCTAGGACATTTTTTGTTTGTTTGTTTTCCATTCACCTGGAGCTGATGAGGTGTCCAGTTGCAGTGTATTTGAATTGCCATGGTTTTGTTTACAGGTGCAAGATTCGTCTTCCTTAAACATTCTCCAGCATTTCCTTTAAATGAACTACTTCTTAAATATAGCCAACTAACAAAATAAACACAATCCTGCACTCTAATTCTAGTTCATTAGCATATTCATATGCTAATGAAACACAGAAATACAAAGCTGAAGTGAATTCATTAAAGACATTAAATGAATATTTACAGAAATAATTCCCTGTATTCACTAGATTACTTTAATGAAAATTACTTGCATAAAGAGTAGATTACTCACACAAGGTTGTGCCCTTGCATGCCTCACTTTGTTTGTTGTTCTAAACAATACTGTTGTCATATATTGCTTTCCTATGTCATACCATCTATTGCTCTACTCATGTGAAAGGTTTCAAGGCATATGGGCCATGAGTTGTTTATAAAGCACTACATGCTCAGAGGTGCTGTTTCTTCTTCTTTCCTGTCCTCATTACTGAAACTAAGTCCATGGACTTCATGGCTGTAGACATTTAGACTGAATAAGACACAGCTTATTACAGCAAACAGCAAGTAGAAGAATGATATGGTGAGCAGTATCACTGCTCATCTTAAAATGACCCCTTTTGCAGCTGCATTAATAACACAGTGGTCTTCAGCAATGTGGACCAAGGTTCAAAAGTTATCTCATTCTTGCATTTTTCCCCCTCCAAATGGCAAGAGGAAAGAGGCTATCTACATTTAAGTACCAGAAACACTTTATCTTATCTACTTATCTTATTAATCTACCAATATAGGGGGAACAATCTAGAAAATAAGTTGTTGTGGTCAGTATCTTTAACAATTCAGGATCCTCAAGTTCCTGTTTTGAGAAGGGCAACAAGATGCCTTAAAAGATAGCTACAGCCTAATTACTGGCATCTGCATAGGGTCCAGGCAAACTTTACCCTTTTTGCATCTGTAAAAGCAAGTTTAGAGACTATACTGGTAAGTATTATGAGGAGCTATGGGTTTCTGAAAATGAGATCACTTCCCAAAGATGTACATGCTGTAATTATATCACAATCATATTATTGTCATCATGTTCTCAGAATGGCAAGCTCATACCATTCCAAGCAAGTGCATTTTTAATCATTAAATGAAAAGCTTTTAGTTCCAAGAGCTAAGGAAAAATATATCATCTGTCAGCAAAAATGAAGGGAGAGAATACTGGTGTTTCAGAGTCGTCACATTAGTCAGCACACTAATGTGTTCCACAAAAGCCTACAAAACTTCCCATCATGTGAAGCTCTTTCCTGACCAAAAAAAAAAAAAAAAAAGCAAGAAAAATAGATAAACAAATAACAAATAAATTTAATTTATTTGCTAATAAATGGAGAAATGCAAATATTTCTCTGTCCTATATTTATTCTGAAGGAGAGGAACAAGTAAAAATTTTTTTCCTTTGGAAAAAAATAGTTCTATACATACTTAAATCCAGATCGAATATAAATTTGCCAATTTTTAAAGCTGACTGCATTGTTTACCTATAATTCATTAAAAAGATAATTCAATGGGTCAGTTATTTGGTCAATCTTCTCTGCTTTGAGGCAGGACTAACTTGAAACATTCTTATTTTTAAAAATTTCATGGCCTTACTAAGTAGTCAATGTTTACATATTATTACAGCAAGGAAAAAAAATATGTCTAAAGTAAATGTTTTGTTTTTAAATTAAGACAAATTTATCCCACAGTGATGGGGAATAAATGTATTCTTTTCATGATACCTGTACAGTTTCATAGATATCAGTACCATGCCCTCTCCACTGTCTTCCTTTCTAGCCTATACAAATCCCATTTTCAGTCCAAGACAAAAGCTTTTCTCATACTCTTTTAAATCTTTGATCACTTCCTTGCTCCTTTCTGTTTGTTTTCTCTTAGTGAACGGTGTCTAAACCTAAACTTCTAGCTGAAGCCTTGCCATGACTTAGGAAGGAAGAAAACATATCACTCAGAGCTGTCAATTTTCCATGATCCATTCCCAGAATGACATTTACCTTTTTTTGGCAACATCTTACAAACTTTAATTCAGACTATGGCATTTCTATACTTTTCTGTAGTTTTTCTTGCATTGCTCTTCCTCCTTTGGTATTTGCCTATGTAACGCCTTTTCCAAGCATACTACTTGGATTTGTCGTCATCACATTTAATCAGGTTTGGGATCTTTTCTCTGACATACATTGATCTCCAGAATACTTACAAACTCCACAGATATTGTGCCATTTGTAAATTGCATAGCTATGCCCTTCATTGAACTGTTTAAATCGTTAATGAAAACGTTGAATATACCTTGAGAGAATCTGTTCCTCTGAATGGGTCAATTGGGACAGTAATGTACCACCTTTTCAGTTTGACTCAAAACTACTGAAAACTGAACTTTGTCAATATTCTTTCAACTTCTTCCAATAATTTCTTCTAGGCTATGTAAAATCAACATGATAATATAATGTTAAGGAGCTAGATTTATAAAAACTGTACATTAAGAAAGAAACTTTTTTCATCACCTAGTCATGCATTGTCCCACATTTTCAGACTTAAATCTCTGCTGCCCTCCATGAAAAACATTCACTAATCTGATTGGTGAATGTACCAAGTAAAATGGAAATATTTGTTTTGTCATGGCAACAAAGTGCTTTGGTGGGGAACAGAGCATTCAGCTAAAACATATAGAGCAAAGAGTGACGTAAATTTGGGGCCTGAACAATCAAATCTTGAAAATGCGAAATGTGAACTGTTTTGATCCTATGGGAAGGTAGGAAAATAGAGATTCCTAGATGCCAGTTCAATACCAAAATGCCAAATGTCATTATAAGAAGTAATATCAAGTAAACTGAAATTCCTGAGTGTTGGAAAAGTACATATCCAGTGATACTACTTTAAAGAAAAAAGTTAAGAATATGTAGCACGTGTTGGCAAATGATGTTACCTGTTAAATCATATTGTTATGATTTAAAAGGGAAAAAGTTAGTAAGAATCCAAGGAACTCTACAGCATAATTAGGAAAATGGCTTAAATATTATTAAGTATTTTTAAAATGCCATAAAGAAAAAGTGCCCTTAATACACACCAGAAGCACTTTTGAATACTGAAGTAACCTTGTTAGACTGCAGACCTAAGTTCCATAGACTTTGCATTTACCTGAAATTCATATTATATATATATATATAAATTAGTTTTCAAAGTTATTAGTTCTTCTCGTCACATATACATTAATCTGTTCTCTTATGTGTTAGCAAAGTATTTGACTGTGCTGTGCTACAGGAAATTATTTAGGTCAAATATAGATTTCCTGAGACAGGTCCTTTGGTAGTAAAAGTTAGTCCCATTGAAAACAATGAAAGTATCAGTCTAAAGCATACTGACCTGAATCCTCACCTGAATACTGGAAATGAATCTATCCGCTCTACACTTTTAGAGCTGAATTTTTAAGCAAATTATTTTTAATTCATAGGTTATTTTCAGGACACTTACTGGAAATTTCCAAGTTTTGTATGAGCCTGCAGAGCTTCATAAGTCATTTGATTATTATTTATATGGTCCTTGAATATTTTCTGTCTGATCATATACTTACAGATGTATTTGAATTCTTCATCTAAATGTAAAATTAGCTATTTTCTTTTGACTATTGATCACTTATGTGGTTTGAATATAAATTTTCTCTCTGTGGATATTTAGATTTTTAACCCTTAAATTTTAAGTTTTGACTGTTCCTATGATAGCCTTTGCTCTGAGCTACATTGTTTAAGGAATAAAAATAACTACAAAGCTTAGAGTTATACACTTAGACACTACAACTGTTGTAATGATAATTAAAGAACAGACAAGCTCATTTATTTAGTTTTTGTGTCTTTTCTGTGCCTGAGTTATAAAGATCACATCAAACTGAACCAATAAGACTTTATAGAAGTCCATACCATAATCTACCTACTTTCTATGTGTTCCTCCTAGAATACAGGTACAAAACTGGACTGCCTATCTTACTCTCTTGCCAATGTCAATTACCAGTAACCATGTGTAAACAGACTTTTCAAGGCTAATAACCTTCAGTTGTGCCTCATCACTTTATCTTTTCCTCTTTTTTCTTTACCATGATTTTGCCTGATACAGCACTAGAAATAAGATGAATCTAAATATATTTTTGTAGCTCTACACACACCTACAATACAATCATATATAAAGATAAGTTTGAAGTGTACCTCTCTATATGAATTCCTTCCCTCCAGAAATGCTACCATAATATTGTGACAGACTTTTCAAGTGCCAAACGCAATGCTATTTCTCCCATACTCCTACTGCCAAGACTCATCTTTCCTCAGGTAACATTTACAACATTCATTTGTGCTGTAAACATATGGGAAAAAATATACTAAATAGTGTGTTGAAAGTTGAAAATGGACAATGTAACATTAGTTTCTGTGGACAATAAAATAAATGACACAGGTTGTAAGGATAGTTAATTTGGGGAGGTTAATTAATAGAGTAATTTAAAAAAGGTCCATTTTAACCATGTTGACGTGGAATTTCCAGCAAGGTTAGAGCAACATAAAACCTGGGACAATTACTTTCCATTTAAGTTTCAACTTGATATGGAGTCACGGAAGCGTTTGTGTTTATGTTATAGAAGCCACCTAGTAACTAGACCTTTGCAAACTTTGGAAACATATTATTTATGACAGACACCTCTTTATTTCTTTCTTGTCCAAACCCTTCAATATTTCTAAGAGGATTTTGTTATTTTTCAAGCCATTTGGCTATGTCAGAGTAATCTCTCAGAACTCCTTGTGTCTTCCTCCTCAAATCTGTCAGACTTGTCACTGATCTGCATTATTTATTTCTGTTTCATGTACTATGTTCTTCTCTTTGCTGTTAACAATATCAACCTTATACACAGGACACCTTATGAAAATGAAACAGATAATATTCAACACAAATTGTTAAGATCTCACAACAATCACTGGACTGCCATTCTGACACTGCTGTAAACTCAGTGAATAATCACCAGCACAGTCCAAAGGACAGCTGGACCACTCACAAGCCTTTGGCTGTAAAGAACATTTGAGTTTGAGATATATTATGTTGGGAAATTGCTGATGGACTTGATGCTTGAATTGACCTTTCTCACTCTGCTGACTGAGTAAAAAATCAGAAAGCATGGAGAGAAAGCACCAGGAGTGGGAGAGAAAACAGTAGCATGAAAATTGTCATAAAGTAGAGAAAATAAAGTTTGATATAAACAGTTACACAGAGTAAATAAATAAGGACTTGGCTGCTTCAGTGCATTTTTTTTGATCTATTCTTCACTAACTATTGGGTTATATAACTCATGTTCCTAGAAATGTTCTTAAGAAAATGTTAGTTAAAATAGATTGTTTTAAAATTACTATAGTATACTTAGAATCATAGAATGGTTTCGGTTGAAAGTGACCTAAAGATCACCTAGTTCCAACCCCCCTACCATGGGCAGGGACACCTTCCACTAGATCAGGTTGCTCAAAGCCTCTCCCAGCCTGGCCTTGAACACTTTCAGGGAGGGAGCATCCAAAAAAAATGCAACCAAACATGAATGAAAATATCCTGAAATATTACTGACTTTTATGAATCTAGGAATTTTCCTTGTGATCCTACAACAATTATGCGTGAAGTTTTACACTAATTTATGGTTATGCTTACTTAGGATCTTTATAAAGCCATTGGTGGAGCTGTAAGACAACATAGTAAAGTGCACTGACAGTATAAGTCAGTTCTACTTCCTGACCAGATAGTCTTATCTCTACAGTGAACCTTGTGTAAATAAAGAACCGCAGATTCCTGAATACAGGCAATATGCGTGTGATCCTGTCAGGAAAGCATATTCAATGCAATATTCCCTCTTACACCACTAAACTTTTTGTTGCCTTCATGTCCTGTAGGACCTTTCAAATAGTCAAATAGAATTCATATGGACACATCTATGAAAGTCTCAGTCCACAAGTGAATGGCCAGGTGTTTAGAACAACTTTTCCAAACTAGAATTAAATATAGCAGTGTGAGATAAATATAGATGTGTGAGATATGTGATATATACCCTCAATCTTTGCAATTTACTATATCTTGAAACGAAGCTCTCTTCTTTAAAAGTTCCAGCTGGTACTGCCAGCAGCTAAGCAACATAAAATGCAGAAAGGCCAATACGTAATACTTCTATTTTTTAGTTATCATATGTGTTTCTATTCGTGATTGATATACAGTAAAGTGGATGTTTTTTGCCCTGTGTTCAAAGCTGGACATCAGAATATTTAATAATATCTATGCCTGCTTCTAGTAATCATCCACTGTAAACCTGTGACTGTAGTCATCCATAAAGGATACATTCTACAGAGTCTAAGGAACTCAGTTGGTAAATGGGTTGGCTGGGACCACAAGAGATAGACCTCTTGCTGCCTTTCAAAAAGGCTAAAAAATTTAGAACTAAATGGGAATCTCAGTTTTTCGGTTTTGCTTCATTACAAACCTGCTCACTGCTTATTAATTAGTGCCGGTAACTGCCATAGGCAGAAAAATCATATTGGTATTTGATAAAAATCTGCAAGACACATAAAGTATACAACTTGAATAATTCAAGTACTTCAACAAACAGTTCCCATTTCTTTCCAACTGCATTTTTCTGCTTCCTTCCTTCTTTACCTGGTTACTTACCTTTTCATCTTTGTTGTTTTTTTCTGTATTTTCTTTAAACTCTCTCATAATCTCTTACACACATACCTAAAAAAGGCCTCTGTATGGAGTTTTAACTTTTTTTTTTTACCTTCTTACATGTCTCATGAGGCTCTGACCCTACTCCTCTATGTTCCTGCCCACAACTTACTCATAAATATTCAAAGCCTTTTCCCATCATCACTGGCATTTCTTCCTTCACACAAGCATTCTTGAATCATATTTTTCACTTCAAAGATCTCTGTCCTTCATATACCCTGTCTCATCCCTGGCCACTCATATTCACACATCTCTACTTTTCTTTCCTCACCAATCTCTTTCTTCACTTGTGTGGCTTCCCTCTCTCTTCCTCAAACATGCTTACAAATATCCAGATGCTTTAATTCTCCACCATTCTATTCATACCATTGCTTTTATTCTTTCTTCTTCTAATGGAGACAGTGTAAAAGAAGGAGGTAGCTGTATTCATGGCTCCGCACCTTTCACAATAAGCCACAGCAGATGAATGAAATTCCAGTTACAGTAACATACCTATTTCAATTTCTGGGTATTACACTAATGGCAGACTACAAAATACACTAGCAAAAATAGAACTAGTGCTTACTGAAAGCATAAACAGGAAAAACAAAAGGGACAGTATAAAGTTAGTGTTTCTTTTAAACTAGTTACAGTGATTAATTCATACTGTAATAAAAAGAAATAAGTTGCTGATATACTAAAAGCAAAAAAAGTTTACTAGATCTCACAATATAATCCACTGCCCTAGGATCGGAGAGAGAATAGCTCTTTATATGGAAGAGATTCCACACTCCCAACAGGTATTTTGTTCCAAATGCTACTACCATCACATTTTAGAAAGTTTTCTCTAACACTGAATCTCAACTTTCTGAATAATTTAGTTGATTCATTTTTTCCTTCATCCCAAACCTAGAAAAAATTAAATATCTCTGTCTTGTTCACAGCAACACTTTCCATATAAAGAGACAACTTTCCTTCAGTCTACTCAGACTAGTGTTCTTTCAACTTTTACACATACGTCTTACTTTCCACATATTTTAATGTTTTGTTATTTTCCTCTGGACTGTCCTTAGTTTGAGATCAAATACAGTTGGCTTCATCAGTCCCTAACAGAAAAATAATTTGTCCTGTCAGATGTACGGCACACCTATTAATACTCTCCACAATGAGGCTTTCTTGTCTTTTTCCTTCATGGTAGCATGTTGCTGACTCATATTTCTTTGCAGTCTATCACAGCCCCCAGACTCTTTTCTGAAGTGCTCCTGTTTTATGAGTATTCTTTTGATTTTACTTTTTGATTTTTCTTACCAAATGTAATTTGCATTTGTCAGTATTAAGTTTCCTCCTGATGGTTCCAAGACGTTTCTTTAATGTGTTAAGATCATTTTGACTTCTGATATTGGCCACCCATGTGCCAACAGGTTCTTCTAGTTTGCTGTTAGCTCTGTATTTCATAATTTCATCATTCACACCACTAACAATCTGAAGAACAGAAAATGCCTTTAAGATCAAGCAGTTAACATGAAAAAAGTGTATCACAAGGAACTCTGCTTAAATACCATCACTTTTGGTTAGACAGAACATGACTTCTTCAGAAATAACTGCCTTACTCTTACAATATCAAATTTAGAACTTACCACATTCCTATGTCCTGCTACAAGGTGTTGTCCAAATTTTATACATCTAATCTGCATGTGTGTTAATTCCAGCCATTGACCTTAACTATCTGAGTAAGGAGATTTCATCTGTCAGGTATGTCTTTTATTTGCAGGCTGCTCTGTATCGTGAGTAAGCATCTTTGCAACTTTTTTGATAACCAAACAAGTAAAAATGAGATAAATTTTCAATCTTGGAATTTTTATTTTTTTATTTATTTTTTTAAAATGTATTTTAAAAATTTAGATCTTGGAATTTTTTATTTTCTTTTTAAATCGCTTTTTTCCCCCCCCCCCCCCCTCCCCCAAGATGCATTATTGCAATAGCTTGTTTTACTAATGTTGTGGATTATGCCATCTTCCTTTAGCTGGACAACACATCAAAGGGCTGCACAAAATGTCCCACTGACCATGAAATCACTGCAAGAGTACTTTATCTGCCGTAATCACAAGGCGTTTTGAATATTACAACATCCAGTATAAAGTCTGTCTATGCTATAGTTATTTTTCACCTTGTTTTCCCTGATATATACGACCATATGTTTGGACGCACTGAAACAGATTTCCAGTCAACA
>NW_010319669.1:0-270 GCF_000700745.2 Antrostomus carolinensis | reverse complement strand
TCTCACTTGCGGTGAACTTCTCAGTGACTCTGGATCTCCTTCGGAGCCTCGGAGACCACAGACCGCTCCGGGACACGCCGATGACTCTGCGATCACCCTTCCCCACCCAGGGCTGCATTTCGGGCAGTTCCATCTCTCCGCCTCAGTCACCGTCCAACCGCTGTAATTCGCCGCTGACACAACACGCTCCACCCTCGCCGCGCTCCGTCTCGGTGCCTGACAAGAGGTTTCCCGGCAGCACGGCCGGGTGGCCGCTAAACCGAACCGCAC
>NW_010319668.1:0-331 GCF_000700745.2 Antrostomus carolinensis | reverse complement strand
AGCTCCAGTATGAACTGGAGTCAAAGGCAGCTAAGTGGTACACCACCATAGACATTGCAAATGTGTTTTTCTCCATTCCTTTGGCAGCAGAGTGCAGGCCACAGTTTGCTTTCATCTGGAGGGGTGTCCAGTACACCTGGAATCGACTGCCCCAGGGGTGGAAACATAGCCCCACCATTTGCTATGGACTTAACCATGGACATTATTGCACAGGTTATTCATGAATGTGAAACATGTGCTGCAATCAAGCAAGCCAAGATGTTAAAACCTATGTGGTATGGAGGACAATGGTTAAAATATAAATATGGAGAAGCCTGGCAGATTGAATATA
>NW_010319667.1:181966-204973 GCF_000700745.2 Antrostomus carolinensis | reverse complement strand
CAGGCCACTTTCCAAAGATCCTTGCAGCTCAGAGTCAGTGCAGAAGGTCACTGTACAATGGGCCTAAGGATGCTTTCAGAAGGGATTTGCCTTCCTTTGAGTTCAACCACCCAAGTCTGAGTTTAGTCTCAGTTCATGGTCCTTCTCACAAGAGATTTTTAAACAAACCCTCCCAGGAGAACCAAGACCAAGCTATCTGTGACCCCACAAATGAGGCCCACTCCAGATGGGCAAGGCATGAGTGGAGCGGACCAGTTGGTCATCTCCTACCCTCCTCTGGCATGCCTGGGCGAGAAGAGTTAGGCTATACTTGTTTCCACGTAGAAAGATCTTCCTTTGAGGGAGAACAGATGCCACATACTATGTGCTACTGGTGTTTCAAAATCAGTGGAAGCATTTAACAATTTTCCTGCATATCCCATTCCCTGGCACTGAGCTGAAGGCAGCATCACCTGCCTTCTGGCCGACAGGCACAGGGAGATCCTCCTCTTCACTGCTTGGGGAGTCAGAGCTCTCCACTGGCTTTGTGCTTTCAGCAGGCTTTGTGGGAGCAGCAGTCCTTCCCCGTGTGGCTTTGGCCTGCTTTGGCACTGCTGGTTTTGGGGCTGGTTTCCCTTGGGACAGTGGAAGTGTTTTTGCTGGAGCTGCTTTGCCAGAGAGCGACATTGCTGGTGTAGCTTTCACTGGGGTTGGGATGGCCTGGGAGGATTTTGGAGGTGGCTTTGTCTGGACAAGACGAGAACAGCGTGAAACAAGGCAAATCCCACAGGTGCATGATTCATTTGCTCAGACTGTAATCAGGGGAAGTGATTTCAGGGCCCCCTGGGAAAGGCAAATGCTGAAGGAAGGTTAGCAACTGGCAGGACGCAAGGCATTCTTTATATTTCTGCCTGGCAGAAAAGGACTTGGGGGTGTTGGTCACAGCCGGCTGAACATGAGCCAGCAGTGTGCTCAGGTGGCCAAGGGGGCCAATGGCATCCTGGCCTAAATCAGAAACAGCATGGCCAGCAGGACCAGGGACATCATCCTTCCCCTGTACTCAGCTGTGGTGAGGCCGCACCTTGAATACTGTGTCTAGTTTTGGGCCCCTCACTACAAGAAGGACATGGAGGTGCTGGAGTGTGTCCAGAGAAGGGCAATGAAGCTGGTGAGGGGTGTGGAGCACAAGTCTTATGAGGAGCAGCTGAGGGAACTGGGGTTGTTTAGCCTGGAGGAGGCTGAGACAGACCTTATCACTGTCTGCAACTACCTGAAAGGAGGGTGTAGTGAGGCAGGTGTGTGTGTGTCTTTTCTCCCAGATAATTAGTGACAGAACAAGACGCAATGGCCTTAAGTTGGGCCAAGGGAGGTACAGACGGGATGTCAGGAAAGATTTCTTCCCTGAGAGGGTTATCAGACAATGGAATGGGCTGCCTAGGGAGGTGGTGGAGTCACAATCCCTGGGGGTGTTTAAAAGATGGGTACATGGGGTGCTCAGAGATGTGGTTTAGTAGTGGACAGGTACGGTTGGAATCGATGATCTCAAAGGTCTTTTCCAACCAAACGGTTCTATGATTCTATATTGTGATGTTCCTGGAAAGACATGAACTGTCAGCCAACTGCGGAAGTATTAAAACTGACTTTGTTACCTGAGTCTTCTTCTAAAGCAAAAATTATTCTAATTCTTTCTAGTGGATTCATACTGAATCCTGTCTCCTAATTGCAATACATAAGATGTTATATCATCAGCCCTTTGATTAAAAAAAAAGAAAAAGCTATGAAAATTCTCCACAGATTTAAAATGTATTGTTTGTCACCATGGTTCTAAGGTCAGGAGTAATTTCTCTGTAAATAAGCATGCCATTTCATCCATAGATAGCAGTCAGTTTAAATTACAGCTAGAGACAAAGATATGAATATTGTCTCTATGAAAATTGGTGCCTTATTTACTATTGATTGACAAGCGTTCATATAAGTTATTAGTGTTTCACTAAATAAGCATTTACTTAAAAGAAGATTGCTATGAAGAACTCTTTCAAAAGAAAAGATAACCAATACCATTAGAAGGAGAGGGCAATTCTGGGCTCAATTAAAAAATAACAGTAAGTTTTTGTATAAAATATAACAAAAGGTATAACAATAGATATAATTTAATTTGCATTGACTTTTCATAGAATCATAGAATCACAGAATGGTTTGGATTGGAAGGGACCTTAAAGATCATCCAGTTCCAACCCTCCTGCCATCAGCAGGGACACCTTCCACTAGACCAGGTTGCTCAAAGCCTCATCCAACCTGGCCTTGAACACTTCCAGGGAGGAGCAGCCACAGCTTCTCTGGGCAACCACCACCCTCACAATAAAAAATTTATTCCTAAGATCTCATCTAAACCTACTCTCTTCCAGTTTAAAGCCATCACCCCTTGTTCTATCACTCCCTGCCCTTGTCCATAGTCCCTCCCCAGCCTTCCTGGAGCCCCTTCAGGTACTGGGAGGCCACTAGAAGGTCCCCCCAGAGCCTTCTCTTTTCCAGGCTGAACAGCTACCACTCTCTCAGCCTGTCCTCATAGGAGAGGTGCTCGAGCTCTTGCATCATCCTCTTGGCCTCCTCTGGACTCACTCCAGTAGGTCCATGTCCTACTTACGTTGAGGGCCCCAGAACTTATGTTGGAGTGTCAGGAAAGTGGAGTACAGGGGGAGAATCACCTCCCTTGACCTGCTGGCCATGTTACTCTTGATGCAGTTCAAGATACGGTTGACTGAGAATTTAATTTTACTTAGAGACTACTAACATAGCCTTGTCATTACAATTTATCACATTTGACTTCACATATTGTTTTGGTTTTGTGGACTCCTGATTTAGCTTTCACCTTAAATAAACCTATTGCTATTAGGAATGAGACAAAGTAAAAAAGCATCACCTCTCAATAGCATAAAGTTGGCTAAAGGAGCCAGTAATAACTTCTGTCTCTCAGCTCTGCTCTGTCTACTGAGATAAATGTAGTAAGACATGATATTATTGTGACTATACCTAATGTTTTAGGGAATAATTGTGTAAGCATGAAATCTTGATGTCTTAAAGGACAGTTTAATAAAACCAGAAGCAGAGCTATCTGTGATCTATGGATTACCTTTACCTTACTGGAATTTGATGTCCTTTTTTCTCAATATGATGAAGAAAAGAAGAAAAAAAAGAAGGGGGGGGGGGGGAAGGAAAATTTCAAATTATAAACATCCACAGGAAATATAAAACTTCGGACAAATCTCACCTGAGATCCAACTATTTATGTTCAGAAACCACCAAGATAAACCGAAGGAGTTACAATGCAAGTACTCCATAAACTAATCTTTTCTAAACAAGACTCTCACTCAACTGCTTATCACAAAGTTCACCACAGTCTCACCTCTAAGTTCATGGAAATTATTTACCATGGCAGTCAGAGGTTTATAATGCATCATAACAGAAGTCAGCCTGAGGGCCCTTGGCTGCAGAATCAAAAGCTCACATCTCAGGCTCCCTAAAGGTCTTGTGAGACAGCGGAGAGAAATTTAAGGACCGAAATACTCTAGTTTTGACTGTGATTAAGCTAATAAATGTCCAGTCTCACTTTTTAAAAAGATTAGATGCACAAATAACTGGAAACCGCTTACAAAAAAAAAAAAGGATTGCCTATAAATTACTGGGCAATCTGCCTAGCAATTAGAAAAAAATACAAACTAACCCACAAGCAAACAAAAATTCAACTAGGTAAACTTCAAGCCAGACAAGAAGTACTGAAGAAGTATCACAGAACTGCATTGTTCCCGTAATGCAAACCTTTCTTTCTGGAAAATAGACTCCAGAAACAGCATTCAGGTAATCTCAATAAAGATACACTTACAAAATCTAATCACCTCTTATGTTTACAACCTTATGTTAATCTTTGATGTCCATAGTTTATTTTGTGCTTAAAAATAAGTTTCAAGAGAGTAGTGATTCAGACTAAAGTGTGGGAAACTTTGGTCTATCTCTGTTTGTGCCTCCTGAGTATATTATTCTGTGTGGTGGTCTAGTTGGAGTAAGTAATAAGGTGTGTGGCTATGGAGACCAGTGCTGTAATTCCATAGTTGCCTTAATGCCGCATAAGCCAATGGTATCAATGAAAAAAAAAATCTTACTTTATGAAAAATCACCTGGGTCATAACTAACACCTCCTTTTCCCTGATAAAATCCAGTGCCAACTTAAATTCTTGAACTGGTTGAAGAAGCTATCTCTATCATACGAAACAGGGTACATAATTTAAAGAATTATCTGTGAATCTGTCTATATATTCAACACTGGAATACAACTGTCAGGTTCACACATTTCATTTACTCATTTGTCTCTCAGACAGGGCTGCTTGCACGCTTCAACCATTTCTATGCAAATACTTTGCTGCATGGATGAATGTCTCTTCAGAGAGTAAAAGACCTTTTATATTGCTTTCATGTATGACTGCACAGCACAGTTAGGAAATCCATACATTCTATGAACAATAAAACAGAAAGAATTAATTATTACTACTAATGATTATTCTGATAAGTACTATTATTATTGCCACACTGAATACTAGAAAAAATAAAATTAATATAATGAAACAGTTATTTCAAAATAAAAAAAATAAAAGCCTATCACAAGGGAAATGTAAAGGAATAAAATAAATCAGTTGCTCAGTTTTTAGTTTGTCCTGTTAATTTTGAATATCTATGACTATTGATTTGATATGAAAATGAATTATAAATCCAAGGTTGCATCTACAAACTTAGATGCAGATAGGCAAAGAAGAGAGAGGATTAAATCCTGGCACTACGGAATTCAATGGAAGGTAAGTCAATGACAAGATTCTCCTGAATTTAACAAGCTAAATATATTACATGCAGAAAAACCAGGAGGCCATGAATTCCCTTTGATATGAAGAGCTCATGTCTTTCTGCAGTGTACTGGGAATGGGTGGAAACATTAAGTGTCCCATTTCATACTGATCTGGAGATTATGAGAGCTGGTAGACCACAAAAAACTATTATGAGAGAATGGTGTAAAAATTGAGTGGATACTATTTTAAATTCAGTATGCCAGAAAAGACACTGAAGAAGGTAATTTTGCACCATGGGCTAAGTAAATGTAGTGCCTTGGAAATCATCTGGTGTTTTTCCACTGTGTCTATTTGGACTAGACAATAATGTGCCCCTTTATGTGTACTGAAATAGCTGAAATAGTACACAAGTTCAAGTCCTAGATATAACTCTAGCTAGAGTTAGTAAAAACCATGTTGAAAACAAACCTGTAGCCACAAAGACCTCATGTGGATTTGCAAGTCCATGTCAATATTATTCTCTACAGGAAAAAATACGGACTGCGAAAAACAAAAATCGATGTCTAAACTAAAATGGTTTTTTTGGGGGGGTCATAGTTAATTATAGTTTGTTTTGTTATAACTACTTCTCTATGAATATACATAAGCCTAAATATCCCATTATGGTTTAATTATACAGCCATTAGAAGAAGAAAATTGCTAATGAAAGCAACTATGAAAATTGTATGTCATTTACAAAACCACACATAATATACCACATATATTTTCAAATATCACAGTGAAAAGATGACTCTCTGAGGATTTCAGTATTGCATTTAATAGCTTTTATACATTATCAAACCTTTAATTATGTAGAATTATGAGGAAGCTGGAAATGGAACCCGTTTTTGTGCCATTTTAAATAATACATGGGGCTTATTATAGGATATGAGGTGGGCTCATTCTTTCACCAGAGCTGTTGCTTTACCATCTGGATTTTTTAGTCATAAACTTAAAAAAAGAAAAAAAAGAAAATCATTAAGGCCTGACATTAACCTTCAACACAAGGTTTCCAGAGTCTAGTCTTCTAACTTTGTCATATTAGCAAGCTACGTTATTGTCTTTAGTTTTTCCCGTCAGTAACATTTCATGTAATGACTGTTTGTCACAGGGAATAGATCAACTTGATCTTTTTTGCATAAACTGAACAAAGCTGTATATATAAAATAAGGAACCCACATGTGGCTAATACAAGCCCAGTAGACTTATTTTACCAAATTATATATTCTGAAAAAAAAAAAAAAAAAATCTTTCGTTTTTGGATTCAAAGAACTTATAGATTATAGCAAACTTTTTGCAATGGCATTGAAAGTTATCCAAATGGTCAGTCAAAACTTTTCTTGCACGTACTTGATGTTTATATTTTAATTCTTCATTCCATGATGCAAAGTTTTGTTTGAGTTGCCGACTTGTCTTTCCTATAACCTCCATGATCTTATTGGTCAGACTGAGAAGCTAAGGAAAGCCAACATCATCCTGCAATATGAATTACAGAAAACGTTCCCCTTGGAACACAATTAAGCCGTACATATTGAAGTTGCAGCTGATCATGGCTTTACCTACTTAAGTAGTTGGGCAAATCCAATTGTCTGTTTCCCACACCATATCTGCACAAATCCAAAGCACAGACAAAACTTCAACAGTGCTGGAAATGAAGGGTTAAACCCTTATCCAGTCCTTGCATACATATTCTGGATTCACATAGAGGAAAGACACTGAATCTTTCAATGTCCTGGTAGACCAGGATATGCAGGACCACACTAGAGTATATTTGACTCCCAGTATAGGCAAGATTTAGAGTTCTTGGAGCAAAATCCAAGATTCAACCTATCCAAGAGAAAAGTCTTGGTTCTCTGTGAGCCTAAGGATCCTCCTAGATACTGACTGGATAAAAGGTGTAAAAAGTCTTTACATCAGAAAACCCAACAACTCGGTTTTCTCACACTTGTTAAAATAAAGAACTTGGGGTTAGTCTCACAGTTTGGACAGAGGTGGGATTCAAATCAAAGCTTCCTGTTTGCCAGAAGGGAATTGCAGATACCTGCTAGAAAGAGAAGCATCTCCTCCAGCTGTGTTTCTGAGACATAGTGACAACTCCCACTGCACATGAAATTGAACTGTGGAATGTTTCATAAGTGTGTTCATAATGTCTAACAGACCCTCCAGAGGTCATAAGCGAAGATTCTTTTTTGATTGTGATTAGGATAGGCATGACCATCATAGATAGACATTTTCTAGACCTTTGTAAGAAGGTTTTAAGTACCTCATTGGCTTAATAGGTGAAAAGTCATTGTCTGTGAGACCAGAAAACATCTGAAAATTTAATTTAAGAATCACAGTTCAGAAGGTACATAAAACTTAATTTAAGAATCACAATTCTTCTGATCAGCTGTAGATGTCTATGTCTGAGCTGGTCACACTAGTTTCCCTTTGTGGTCAGTGGACTCAAATAGGAATGATTCATCTATACATGATCCTTTCTGTGGACTAATTGGATAACTACTTTTGTTTTCTTATGTGAATGTGTTCAGCACAGGAGGAGTCTGGTCTGAATTATGCCTCTGTGTTTTGATCTAAAACATATAATAATTTTTTGAGGACTTTTGTTATCAGAGCTGATAATAGAAGTGCACAGTGAGAAAGAAGATATACTTCAAGTAACTTACAGAGGAAACATCTATTTCACAAAAAGTGAAAGCAAAGGAAGAGATATGTAAAAAAAAAAAGGTGTTTATTTTTGACACATTAGTGCAATAGGTCTGAAATATTCCTATTTTCCAGTACCTATTTTCAGTAGGTACTGACTGCTGTTCCATTAAGTACCATTTTGAAATGTCACTTTATTGGTTATGCCCCTTTTGCTGTGCCTCTCCATGAGTATTGCATGTTCAAACCACATCAGTTCACGGATATATGAATTAATAATTCAGGAAAACACATTTTATATCTGTGCACAAACAGTTTTACTGCACACATTTCTGGCTTTGTAACGGCAGGCATTAGAAGGTACATAAAACACTGCAATTTTTTTCACAAATGAGAAAATTCTGTTTGTCCCCAGGCTGTAAGTGAACTGAAAATAATTTCTCCTTTCTTTACGGATATTTAGGGCTACTGTATTTCACATATATCCATTATCAAAAGACAGTATAGTTCTCTCTTCATAGACAAGTGGACACATAACAACCTACATATTTAAACAAAACTAAAAAATAAACAAAAATAATTAAAGGATTATGGGCTTCCCATGAAAACACACAGCAGACTCAAACTGAAAATTGTCTGTCTGATGGCATCTTTTGGTAAGAAATTAAAATGTATATTTAAATTCTATGTTATGTGAAAAACAGCAGAAGAAGAAGGCAAGAAGTTATAATATGCTGACCTTAACCTTTGAGGTAGAGGGGCAGGAAAATTGAGTAAGAATTACAAATAATTCTCCTAAGCTGTTTCATAACTCTGAGGAAGAAAAAGCTGTTTAAAGGAGCAGAAACTTGAAGATTAATAGATCTAAAGGAAAATATTATACTGATTTTAATTATGCTATAGCATTAAAAAAAAAAAAAAGAAAGCAGTTCACAATAAGTTGGGGAAGAGAGAAGATGACACAGTTATGTCTGATTTTTATTTTGTGAAAGCATACATATAAAATAAGCAATCAGGCAAGATGAAAGATTTTTCATTTCCTAATGAAGTATAGTTGGTGTATGAGTCTACTTGCTTCCTACAAGTTTTTACTGATTAGCTAGTTGAAAACTTACAGCAATGTTAATTTCCAGTGGTCATCTACAGTGAGCAATAACCAATCTCCTTACAGGGACCTGTAAAATGGGGACCAAGAACTAAGCTACCTATAAGCACTCAGTTACCCACCTGCCTTTAAAGTATTCTGAATGACCGTTACTTTAAAATATAAGTGACCACTTTGAAGTGGCTTGAGCAACTGATTTCAAGGATCAAAAAATTACATGATCATATTTAAAATCAGTCTCTTCCTCTTGTTTGGCCTTAATGGTGACTCAGGAACACAATGTAAATATAAAATAAACTGTATTCATTGTACAAGATACTTATTTGGTCTATTCCACATTTGTTTTCATCATCTCAATGAACTGTGTGCTTACATTTAAGGATATTTTAAGTTACATCAAAAGGGAAATTTTGTCATAAAACTCACAGTTTTTGACTCAAATGCACAACAAGGAGCCAAGTATTCCAATTTACCTAGTAAATCACTGGCTTTGATAAATAAATAGTTGTTGATAGGATGGAAATTCCAAATTACATCTTTTCTGTCATGAACAAAAGTCTTGAAAGCATTTCAAGATGAAGTGAGTTACGTGTCTAAAATGGGATATAACATCACATTAACTAAAGCATTCAAAGATCACAGACAGCATTTCCAGACTTACCCAGTACATGGTGCAGAATTGAATTGAACACAAATGAATTTCCATTCATGTTCAGGCCTATGGCATATTACACCACAGCTATATTCGATTTCTCACTCATATAGAAGTCTTACTTTGGCAAATGAGTTTTCTAAGAAGGCCAAATATCAGCTTTCACCTATTTCTGCTGGAGTGTCAGGAATATTGACATTAGACTTCTCCAATCTTCCACCTGGTCTCAAATGCCTGCTTAAATTTTTGAATGCTCCTTGGAGACCTAATTTTCTTTCACTTTTTCTGTACATGCTCCATCAACTTTAATTAAAATCTTAATAGGTGCATTTAGCTATAAAGTTGTACTACACTACATTTACACGCACACTATTCAAACTCTTCAGAAAGGTTATATGAGTCTTCCCTCCACCCTATACTTAGGTTTTTTAGCATATTCCACTGGTTTGTCTTTGGTCTGTCTGAGCTCAGCTGATGCAGCATGTGGCAATTTCACCAAGTGTTATAGATTTTTTTCTGTGTAGGTAGATCCATGGTAACAGGCAAGGACCCTGAGGATGAGTTGTGCATTTATTTGTCCTGTTTTCTTTTTGTAATACATGCCTTTAACCAAAATTTCTTCTACAGATGCAAGATTTATGTTATTCCTACAGCATATCTAGACTGTCATCTGGTATCTTCTGTTGACTGATTGCAACATCTTCTTCCCAGCAACCAGGAGCTTGCTCTTTTAGGTTACAAAATCAGTTTGAAACCATAACTCTCACCTTTTTAGCCAAAGGAGCTTTACTAGGAGTATAAACCAGTGAAAAACTCACAGAGGACTCTTTAATCAATATACTGCATCATAGAAGTCCTAATGATGGAATTTGCCAACGGACTTTGGATACACTAATCAATTTTCTGATGAGGATGTTATTTCCATTACTATTTACAAAGCTGAAAGTAGAGAGAGACCAAGCTAAGCTGCATTTACTCTGGTTTTAAACTGCTGTTGATGTCTAATTATTCAAGCTCATTAGTATCCTGTTATACTAAAAGTCTTGCTATGACCAAAGTAGAGCATGCCATACATATAGAGCTATGAATTTATTGTTAGTCCAATTAAAGTTTTAACAGTTTATCTAATCCAAATTATGTAACTACATACATAATTACAGGAAATCCTAATTAGTAATACAGTTAAAATTGTTGTACAAAGACCTTCTTCATCTATATTGCTTCTTTACTTGTACTTGTTACTTGTACTTGTTATCATTGCAAATGAAAGCTAAACTAAAACACAATTCCTCATTCATCATCTTATGACTAGATAATTGTTACTACAAAGAAACAAGTCCCATTCAGAGTAAGCCAAGGCAAACTCTAGAAAAGTTTTGACTACCTGTACTGTCAGCTCAAGACAAAGCTTAAGCTGCTTTACTATTAACAGTAAAAATCATGTTTGTGTTTAGTTGGTCTATGATCTACATAAATTTTCTATTTTATTCATGTCAGACATAAAACAAATCATCACATACTTACCTCCTCCATGAGGTAAGTATGATCACCAGTTGGTAAGGATGATCACCAGTTGAAATTTGTGTTAATTTATGGCTAGCTGGGTTCAAACATGCTCTTGCTAACACCAGAAGGTGAGGACAACTAACCAGACATTTCTGAGCAGCTTGTACAGCTAATAGGATAAATATGTTCCTATATCATGTTGGCTTCATATAGGCATTGACAGTAGAACATCATCCAATGGTGCAAACCTTGTATGGAGATATATGTGACATTGCTTCGAATATTGCCTATACTCAGTAATGCTCAACGCACGTGTCACAGAGACATTGACTAAATTTAAACATCTCAAACAGGTCAGATGACTAAAAATGTCTGTTTCTCTCACATGACAATACAGAGAACTGAATAGCTAGTTGTAGACATCTGCATTGTGGAGGTGGGGCCTAAAATGTGATGGGATGAGTTCCTCTCTAAACCTCTAATTCTAGACTTTGTTTTTCTGGAGCTTATACTCTGCTTTTGATTACAATTTAATATCCCTCAACAACATGCTGCTACAAAAAGAAACAGATGGCTTACTATAGGCAAACAAGTAAGTCCTTATATTTCTTTGATTGCTGCCAAAAATCTTTCTTTCTGAAAGGGAAAAAAAAAACAAAACAAAAAAACCCCCCAAAAATCCAAGCTTACCCAAAACCCAGAAAAGATTTAGTGAAAAGTCAAAGCAAAAGTCCATTTCATCCCATGCACAGCAAGTGAATATGCTGTCACTGCTGGTTGTTTACAGAGCTGGATGTTAGCAATATTCATCCCTGGATACAGTTTTAATTTTCCTAAGAGACAGCTTATTGTGCATGCACGCACAGCCATACACATAGAGACAGAGCACCCATAAAATATTTTCATATTTTCCACCCATGGTATCATTTATCTTAATAGTTGTTAGTGCTGCAGTTTCCACTTTAACAGTAATCATGACACATTTGTTACTTGATTTATTTGAATAGCACTGTCAAACACTGCATAAACAATACTGTTCTGGGACCTGGCCAAAACTTTCAAATTGCATTTTAATATTTATGTGCCTTCAGACTCCATGAAAAAAAATACTTACGTTAGCTTGCAATTTGAATTACTGTAACACCAAAGCCAGAATAAGTATGCTTTTTCCTATAACTTGTATAATCTATCATGATATTTCTCTAGCTGATCACAAGTAAAAAGAACATTAGTTTATATTTTTAACAACTCACAGCTACTGAAATAATATTTAGATGGAATTAAAGGATGCTTGCAGCTTCCTGGATTGGCTTTCTAAATAGCTGCTGATCATTTATATGACTTCACAGCAATGAATAGCACTGCTATTGCTTAAAAGCAATATGAACAGAGACAGTATGACATTTGGAGTGAGTTTTCTGAAATGTAATACCTCTCTTTGAATCTTTACTTTCTGTTTTCTATTTAGCACCATCCAATAACTGCAAAATGTTCTTTATAACAATGAGTTGGTTATAAGTTATCATTAGGACCACTATGTTTGTTAGTGCTACATTTTTGATCAGCTTCCTCTAAGGGCAGCAATTTTTTGCAGCTAATTAGTCCCACCGACAGAATTACAGTCACTGTAGGATATATGCTATAGCTGGCTATCAGTTTCTTGCTGCTAATGACAAATGATAAGGATATTCACAGTGTTTTGTTCCCCTTTACATTGCTTCATGACACTTTGGAAATCAGCCACTTAAATCACATCTTCATGTAGGTGAGGCTGAGCTTTTACTGGCTGTATTTAAAAAGCTTCTCTTTATCAGTGACCATCTGGATCTGAATGTGTTATGTTCTATTGTAAGTTAAATTATACTGTTGTGTCTATCATACCACTTAGTGTGGGTTGCTTTCTATGACAAAACAGCAATAGTAATTATTCATTTTCCTTTGTAATAATAACCATACTTGTATGAAAGGAGTGTATAGGGCTTGGCCCCACTTTCTCTTAGGCAAAATAAGCAGCTGTGAGATTTTGGATTTGGTACAGAAATGGATTGTCTTATCTGAAGCATGCCCTGCTCTCTCCCTGGGGGCAGTGGGATGGACCCTGGCTACTCTGATGGCCTAAGAAGTCACTGGTATGTTGCTCCCAGGGACTCACCAGCCTTCACTTCCCCCCAAAAGTCCTTTTCAAAATCTTTATTTTCATTAATGTTTCTCAGAATAGGAAACAAAAAACACTTTTGTACCCTCCCCTCTCTTTTTCAATAGTTGCCATGAACATTGAGAATGCTAAGCAGTCCAGGGAAAGTCTAAGGAAAACACAGTCAGAGGGAATTTGTTGAGCTTGAGGAACAGGCAGATGGAAACATCATGAAGATCATTTGAAAAAGAGAAAATTCTGTGACTGACATCATCCAATGCAGTTTCACAGACTGGGAACTGACTAACCATGAACAACTTCGTAGAATAGAGCTTGAAGCTCATGGTTGAAAGCTTGACCATGTTGGCTATGTCGTCCTGCTGTCATTAAGGCCAACCACACTGTGGGCTTCATTAGCAAAAGCACAGCCAGTATGTAGAGGAAGGTGATTGTTTCTCTCTATTAACCACTTGCAAGAGTGCCTCTGGTATACTGTGTGCACCTGGGCTGCCCCAGTACAGGGATGAAAGTAGAAAACTGGACCAAATCTTGCAGATTTTCACTAGGATGGAAAGAGGGGTAGGGTATGTGGAATACCAAGGTCAGCTGAGGGACCTGGGTTTCAGCATTGAAAAGGCTAAAGGGGAATCAAACTACTGTGTTTCAATATTAAGGGTGCTTAGAGAAGACAGATCCAGGCTCCTCTCAGCACAGCAGAGAAAAAAAGAAATAACAGTCAGAAGTTATAATAAGAGACATGCTTACAGATTTAGGAGCAAAATCTTCTGTGTGACAGTAGTTAAGAATGGGAACAAGTTGCCTAAAGTGATGTGAAATCTCCACCTGCAGAGATTTTCAGAGTTCTACTAGCTAAGGCCTTGAGTAAATTATGCAACTTGGAGTCAGCCCTTCTTGAGCAGTAGGTTGGATTAATAACCCCCTGAGGTCCCTGACAATAATTCAGATTTTACAATTGCAGCTATGATCAAGAGCCCACATACTTAGTAGTCAAGAAAATTAATTGATTTACTCAAAACCAGATGAGGTAACACACAGTGAATGAAAGGTCAGAGAATTAGAATCTGGGAGCAAACCAGAAAGCTAAATTATTTTCCTATGTAGTGACATGTTTGGTCAAATACTTGAGTCTGCACCCTGAAGTGGAGCTGAGTGTCTTACAGGTACATTAGTCAGAAAAGGAGGGCAAAAGAAGTTGTACCTCTAACTATCTACACTACCCTCCAATAAATGAGACAGAGAATCTCATTTATTGGCTGATGTACTTAACAACTATTTTGCCTCAGTTTTCAATGACAGTTCCTCTTTCTACATCTCTCAGGTCCCTGAATCTAAATGCAGGGACTCGGGGAATGAAGTCCCTCACACCACAGAAGAAGATCAGGTTCAAGACCATCTGAGGAACCTGAATGTATACAAGTCCATGAGACCAGACGAGATGAATCCCAGGGTCCTGAAGAAATTGTCAGATATAGTCTCTAAGCCAACTTCTATCATATTTGAAATATCATGGCAGTGAGACAAAGTCTTCAGTGACTAGAAAAAGGGAAATGTCACACACATTTTTAAAAAGAGTAAAAAGAAGGACCCTGGGAACTATCAACCAGTCAGCCTCACCTCTGTATCTGGTAAGATCATAGAACAGATTCTCCTGGAAGATATGTCAATCCATATATACAACAGGGAGGTAACTAGAGACAACCAACATTATTTCACAAAGGGTAAATCACGCCTGACTAATCTGGTAGGCTTCTGCGATGGAGAGACTCCTTTGGTGGATAAGGGAAGAGCAACTGATGTAATGTACCTTGACAGATGTAAGGCTTTTGGCACAATCCTCCACAAAATTCTTGCTCTAAAATGGAGAGATATGGATTTCATGGATGGATTGATAAGGAATTGGCTGGGTGGCTGCATCTGAAGAGTTGCACTCAAAGCTCAACATCCAAATGGAGATCAGTAACAAGTGGTGTTCCTTAGGGGTCTGTATCAGGACTAGTACCATTTTATTAATGACATGGACAGTAAGATTGAGTGTACCCTCAGCCAGTTTGCGGATCACACCAAGCTCAGTGGTGCAGTTGATATGCTTGAGACACTGGAACAAGTTGCCCAGAGAAGTTGTGGATACCCCATCTCTGGAAGTGTTCAAGTTCAGATTGGACAGGACTTTGAACAACCTGATCTAGTGGAAGATGTCCCTACCCACAGCAGAGGGATTGTACTAGGTGATCTTTGAAGGTCCATTCTGATCCAAACCATTCTATGGTTGTATTCTACATCTTAAGATATACAAATGAGCTCATATTGGTTTACAGACACCACCCATTTCTAATGCTTCATTGCTTACTGTCTTGAAGGGGCTCACTCTGTTCAGTCCAGAAATTTTAGCTCAGTTTCCTCTCATTGAATTTGTATGATTAAAGAGTAAAATGGGATTTCAGGAGTCTATCCCTTTTTTTTTTCTCTTTCTGTATTCAACTGGATTGAATACAGAGGTGTCAGAGGGAGTCCTGTGATTCAGATAGGAAAGGCAGCGAAAGCAACACTAATGGTACATCCAATGTGCATGTGTGTATTTGTACTTTAACTTCTGCAGCTTTAGTATTGCAGTCCAGCAGATACATTATTCCAGTTTCTAGTTTGTCATAAGCATTATTATCACTCTTGTCACCTTGAATGACTTACATAATCAGATTAGTGTCTGCTGGGACAAAATATCTTATATCCTGTGATATACAGCAATTGTTATAATACAAAAATTCTCTCTACTTTTTGTGTTCTGGAAATGTTTATTTCATGCATTCTCCACCAGCTTTAGCTTATTTTCACAAGTTGTTAAATTGTTACTTGGGTGAAATGAAAACTCATTTCTTCCCTTCCTACCTCCACTGAATGACACAAATCTGTGGAGGGAAAGTGAATCTACTTCTAAGTTTGCTGTGTTTTGTAATTTTTTTTTAATTTTTTTTTATTCTGACAATTAAAAGCCATAGCTTCTGGAATAATGTAATTATGCAGTTCAAGAACACCTTGAAAATGTGGTCCTTTAGAGCTCAAGAAACCAGAAAACAAACTAAAAAGGAAAGACTACAATTTCCTTTTTAAGTTTCATGTGTTTTATTTTCAGGGTTTGCCTCCTGACTGAAGTAGTAGTATTTCAGTTCTATATCTCCTTTCTTCAGAAGCTCCAATGACTATGTCAAAACAATGCAGTCCATAAATCAATGTAGAAACACCACAGATGATGACAGAACCAGATTCAAGAACTAGCTACCAGGACAATAAGCAGAGCAAATATGGCTAATCAAAAGCTATATTTTACAGAGTTAAGGGTCAAAATCTTACTAAGATACTCTATAACTAATGTGTTTGGTCTAAACCTCTCTCAGAAGAGTGAGACAGTTGACCTGAATTCTCTCTTAATAAATTACACAGGGAAAAATAAATTCTTGATGTTATTATCTCCATAAAATTTTACAGAGTAGATCAGACGATTCATTCTGAGAGTTGTTGGATTTGCAGAAAAATCTCTGGAAAACAGCCTCTTCTCCAAAGCTCTAAGCATCTCATCTTGCAGTTGTGCTTAGCAAGGAAGGTGGCAAAGACATGCATAAAAATCTCCACATTAAGTCCAAATGGGAGTGATGTCAGGATTTATTTGTATGTTTCTAGTGTGATTTCTGATTTTTCTTACTGCCTTACCTCTCTGCCTGATCCTGAATGTACCTTCTTTGGGCTTCCTTCTCCAGGCAAACTTATACATAAGAACTTAACCAGTGAAACCTGGAAGAAATTAATGAATGTTTTTCTCCAAAGTTTCCTTCTCTGAGAATTTGCAGAATATTATCTCCATCTCCTTTTGTCTTTATAGACTGCTAAAACGTAATAGATTTCCTTGCTTCCCAGAGAGGTTGTTTTTTGAATAGGACATAGCCTAGGAAACTCTTCTCTCGCCTTTCCTTGAAAGACATACAGAGGGAGTGCTTGAATGATCCTCTTACTATAATTAATTACTCTCTGTGCTGTATTTGCTGCTTAAGTTCTTGCCAAAATTGATGCTTTTATGTTTCTTTCTGTGTTAAGGGAGAATATGTATTGTTCAATATTCACGGTATTACAGGCTTGGAACAGAGTTGACACTTTCTATTCACAGTGGTTAATCCACCTGTGAGTATGAACTTCTAATCCTTTCAAAGATTTTCCCTTTGGAAACATTAATCTGTATGTTTTCTTATGGAAATCCACTAATTTTTCTTCATAGTATAATTAGGAAAAATTTTATTATATTTTATCTTTGACTTGTTATATTTTTTCTAATTTATAATTTACTTTATTGTAATCTTTTATTATCTTTATTGTAATATTTTTTATCATTACCTTATAACTATTCATCCTCCTGTTTTCTCTGTGATATTTCAAGCAGCTCGTAGTTAAAAGATATACCAAAAAAGGACTTCATACAATAAAAAGATTTTTACAGATCTGTTTCTTTTAAAGTTTTGTGGTATCATTTTATTTATTTGTATTTTGGATTCTGAACACTACACTGAAATAATGCTTTTACTTACGGGATAGGTCTAGAGGTAAAAAAAAAAAATTAAAAAAAAAATTGATCTTTATATCTGCACAAAGTTCTTGGCAACAGAAAGCAACATAAGCCAATTAAAATATATGTGCTGAAGATCTAGACTCTTAAAAGTCATGGCTCATATACCAAACACACCTAATGCCACTTGCTTTCTTGCATAACCAGTGTTTCAGCTAAGTAAGGCTGCTTTTTTGAATAGGGAAGGCAGCACATCTGCCGACAAATTTAAAATATTTTTATGACACAACAGGCTTATAAACAGCATGCAGCGGCTGGTAGAGAACATTGCGCACTAGTACCAAGCAAAAGGGGAAGTCTGCCTGAGACAATTCTCTGGAGCTGACTAAACCCTATTATTCTTAACACTAATTAACTTTCACATGTCTGTGGAAACTAAACAATTCTGGGAAATAATGAGGCTTTGTCTCATAAGCCAGTCTACCAGCTTATTGCATGTGCAAGCCCTTCATCTGACTGCAAAGAAACTCTACAGACAAAGGAGACATTATTTTTAACTGGCTCCTCTAAAATATTTTGTCCTGATAATTGCAACTTTCCTTCCTAGTTTGTCTTCAGTCCATGTGTCTTAGTCAACCTTTTGTGTTGACCAATCATCCCTAACCAGTACAGTTCTCTCACTGACCTCACACCAACACACCAGCTCTTTGACTTCCACTCTCCCACTCTCTTAACCAGTATAACCCTATCTGCTGTTTCTTTCAGGCGTACAAACGATTCAAAAACTTATATCTGAGTCAAGTCCTGTGCTTATACAGATAAAATATAATCTTCTGACATGTTACATATCTGCAAAAATGATTTTCTTAGGTGGATATCTTGCACAATGCAATGGTCTGTACTGTTTGTTAGCACAGACTGTTGTAGGTAGAAGAAATCTGTAAACAAAAAAAGGTAATAATTTCCACTTCATTAGTGGCAAATCATGTCATTCAGATAGGAGAATGTCAGGTGAAAAAATCGTAAACTGTTTTAAAAAAGCTTTTTATACCAAATGTCAAGATTACGCTGGTTATTTATTCAACTGTTTATTGCTGAGCTAATTACATTTTAGCTGTCATAAATTATGAGGATTAAGGTCACCATGTAAGCTACCATTCTCACAGAAAATGGTCAAGAATTGTTTGATCTCTTATGGAAGAGGAAGAACATAGGTACACTTGAATGGAAAATTATAGTCAGTCACATCTAAAAGATTCTGCTCTTCAGCTCTGCTGAAAATGTCATTGTAAGTAAGACAGTTTGTCAACATTTTGAACCTCTCCATACAATCTATGAAAATACAGCATTTTGTATTAAATTTGTATTTGCATTGAAAATAAAATACACTCAGACTCAGTGTAAAGTGGGGAAGCACCTACCAGACTAGGGAGAGCATTTCCTTATCTTGAACCCTGTGCAAGGTCATATGATTGTGCAGGGTCACATCTGGAAATTGCAAGTAGAAAAAGATTATCACTTCCTAGCTAGTACATAGAATCCCTCTTTCTCTGTGGTTTTGCTGGGTCAGAGAAGAGATAAAGAACTGTGTAGTGGATATTGGGAAAGCTTCAAGCAGCAGAGCTGGACAGTAAGAAAGGTTGTACTTGAAGACTTACAAGTAAATGTAGGTCATAAATTTGAAAACTGTAATTACCAGTGTTCTAAATCCATAAAAAATTCAGCTATAAAGTAGATGAATTTGTAAGTGTTAGAATATCAGTCTTTACATACATCAAGTGTTTTAAATTGCAGAAAAGAAAAAGCACAAAAAATAACTTTTTTTTAGGTAGAAAACTTTTATTTAATTGCTTTCAAAGAAAGTCAAATACAATTAGATCGGGTTATGAACCTGAAATTAGGTGTGATTAATCCAGAGCACTGTTCTGAAAAAATTTGCTGTTTTCTTCAAAATGAGCAAAGAGACTTATGAGGATATTTAGAGACACTCTTGATTTTTACAGTCCTAAAGGACTGCAGGGCCTCTCTGATCTGACATCTTGTAGAGCTTTGACCACGTTAATGGGATAAAATACAGTAAAATGTAAAATACATATAAAAGCAGAAAGTCCTCATGGCAGCTCTATCACAGACGTATGAGTACTGAATGCTTGACAACTCTTTATTTTTAAAATACATGCTTGCAATCCATCAGCAGAGAAAATAAAGCTAACGCAACCAATTCTTCCCTTATTTCTCTAACCCCAGCAGATACTAGGTGAAATGCCTGTGAACACTTGAGAAATACAAATTTCTATATACTTTGGTACTTCGGTTTGTTTGTTTGTTTTTTCATTATCTCAGGGAGCAGCAACTACAGTAGCAAGTTAATGCCTGACTGTTACCCTGGAGAAAGAATAACAATTAACTCAGCTTCCAGCCAGCATCAGGGAGAGGAAGAAAATTATTGTGAAGTTTCTCTTATTTTTCTCATTAGTCGGTGCAATATGCCAGTAGCTGGATTGTGCAAAGAAGGATTTACTGCCCTAGTTTACTGCTACACTTAATCAGGGTATCTGCACAGCTTGTATGTTACTTACAGGTTTAAAAACAACAACAAAAAAACCTAAACCAAAACAAACAAAAAAGAATTAATCTGCATTTCAGTGCATCTTCATGCATTATGTGAACTGAACCCTTCCAAGCTAAATTAATCATAAATATGCTTAGGAAGGATTTGAGGTTTTCCCCTTGCTCCTACTCTGTAACTACTATTTGTTACTGACTTGGATGATAAGGACAGAGGTATTAAACCCTGAATGAAGAGTGAATGTCTGAGGTTTGAAGAAAAAATCATTAAGTTCATGACTTGACATTCAAGACCTGCTCATGACAAAAGAGTATAAAAACCAAAATAAAGGGCTGATGTAGCATTTTAATTTAGTATGGTAATGAGAAAAAAAAAAAAAAAGAGAGAGAGAGATTTCAGCTTAAACCAAAATAGGATTACAGAAAATGATTTTAAATTTTTTCTAATTGACAAACACACAAAAATTTGTGTCTAAAAAATTACATTCAAAAAGTGTTTTTTTTTCTTTTTTCCATTTTCATATCTTTTTACTTTTCTCAGAATACAATAGATTTAATCAAATGTAGCCTGTAAAATATTCACAGTAAGAAAAAGGAAATCCTTTAATTTAAAAAAGTTGGAATAAAATATTCCCCTTTTTAGGTTTTCCCCTCCCCATTGCTTATAAGAAAAGTGATTGAACTGGATATTGACTTATACATTGTTTTGGATTTCCCCTTCCCCTAAATATATATTTACAGAATAAAATGTACAAAAATCCTCACTAAGCTCCAGGCTATCATCATAATGTGCAAATTAAAGATTGTAAGACAACTCTTTTGATATCTGACCTTATGCATAGGTCTTGCCTTTCACCTCAACTGGTTCTCTAAGTATTCTTAGATTTCTTTTTAATTTAACCTGTTTGACTCAATGTCCTTATTGTACAGTATATACATATATACACACACACATATAAAGAGCATATATACACTAGCCTTTCTTTACATACCCCTGATACTATTACTAAATGGTACTAAATGGTAATTTTAAAGAAAGTGAAGCTTTAATTTTTGTTTGAGTTTTTGTGATGTTTTGATATTTTACCCTAATAATATTAAAAAAAAAAATATTTTTTTTAGTTTTCTGTGGAAAAACAAAAAGGCAAACAAATGAAATATTAGCATAAAAATACACAGGGCAGTGCAAATGGGCTTTGAAGTCTAACTTCAGTGATCTTTCTTTTTCTTGGAGTTAGATCTGTTCATTTACAATTATATCCCCTGAAGAAAGACACTATGGAATGAATCAAGAAGTTGCTTCAATTAGTTTATTCACTCATTAGAATACAATTCAGGGCCAGCAGGGTTAACTGAAACACTAAAAGAGGAGTTTCAAAGAAGAAGGATTCTTTTGTAATATAACCCATATGTTAGAATAATTTTATGAGTGATATGACCGGATTACTAAAGGAAAATATTGAAATAGTGCAAAAAAGTGTAATATTATCTCTATATTCATCAGGTATTGTACATTTTACCTTACCTATTTAGCTTACTGAGAATAATCTTTATGAGTTTTAGCCTGTAAGTGTGTCTAGTTTTAAAATATTCTTTAAAAACATATTGATAAATTTTCCTATCAGGCTCAGATGTAGTTTCATCTGAAACAGTGAAAAAAATTGTCACTGGTTTCACAAGATTCCACAAACTATGAAGAGCTACAGCTAATAGTGATTATACAATATTAAAAAAAAAAAAAAAATGTGTTTGTTTACCCCTCTGTAACCTCATAAGTGATATATAAAATACAGGCTAAAATGAAGAGTCTTCTTGAACCAATGAAGTACCAGAAATTTAAATTCTAAGAATAAGTAATTTAAAAAAAAAGCAAAACAAAAACATACAAACAAACCCCCAAATATTTCCAGAAACTTATATAACTGAGGAAAAAAAAAAAATCCTTAACAATTTATATTAAAACTTACTAAAACTGAATGTCTTTAAAATAACAGTTTATTAGTTATTAATCAAAATCTTTTATATCTAGTCAAAGTTGCTTAATTCTGATTTAAATGAAAAAATTATGAAACTGCCAATAATCTTCTGGCATTAATTTTAGACATGTCCACATCACATAAAAGTAGGATAGAGTAGATAGAGAGGTTTTTTTGACCATTATGCAAAAAAATAATAGAAAAAGAGTTCCAGAGGTAAAGATGAAATAACTGTTTCCTGGGAGAAACAAATTCCTGTTCTTTGGCTCTATGGTGAGACATTGTTTTCATTGGAGAAAAAACAAACAAACAAGAAAACCAAAAATAAAACCAAACCAAAACAAAAAAAACCCAAACCACAAACCAACCAACCACCCAACCCAAATAAAAACCCTTCAACCTTTGCTTAAGTAGAAAGATACTTTGTAAAACAAGTAAAAATATATCTAGACTTGGCTGAAGTATTTTTTCTCAAACATTTTTAGTAACTCGGGTTTCAGTTAAACATTTTGTATGTAAAAATAATCATTTATTTTACCTCATAAAGATTAATGTTTTAGTAAAGAAGAAGACTCCCATTAAGAAGCTAACGTTTCAGTTCAAAATTTGTTGTAATATCGACTTGTTTGACAAAATATTTTTCCACCAATGAACAAGTATTTCGACAACATCTATCCATAAGTAGCAATTAGTTTTCCAAAACTGAACAGCCAGCAAAGCCTGAAAGCATTTATTTTTTCACAGTATTGGTGTCCTAAGTTATCAAAGAGCGTTAAACAATACTGTTCCAGACGAATAAATATTTCAGAGTTTCGTACTTCCTCCTGTTTACTTTTGCCTGAATGTGATTTAAGTTTTCAAGAGAAAGTTCTGATAGTTGCTAAAAGTCACAAAATTCCCTCTCATCCAGAACTGAGTTTTCACAAATAATGCTACAAGAACTTTATGTCTGATAAATAAAACTTAAAATTCTTTGAAAATAATCTAAAATTGATAAACTTAT
>NW_010319667.1:161384-181945 GCF_000700745.2 Antrostomus carolinensis | reverse complement strand
GCAGGAATTCAGAAACACAGTTCATTCCCTGACTCCACAAGGCTGTTTTGAGAAAAACAAAACAAAACAAAACAAAACAAAAAACTGAACCTGTGTTAGTTTTGAAAGACTGTTACACTAATGCAGAAGGGTTTTGTACGTCAAGACAGATAACTACTTGGTCTCCTGCTGCTGATCCCATAGAGCCCTTGTATTTGCTAAACCCTGTGTGGTTTCTCAGATAACCGAGGGTATCTCAAATGGCAGTAGAACCACATCTTTAAGCAAATAAATCCTTTCGTGTCTAATTTGGGTGAGTTGAGTCATTCTCCAGATTCAGTTGACTGCATTGGCTGCATTACTCTTGACTAAAAAGCATTCTTTGTGTGAGTGTAGACATCTAAATTTGGGTGTCTTAATCATCTAATATCTGGGTCTCATTTATGTCTATAAAAAGAACAGGGAAAAATAAATATATAATTTTAACAATTAGTACTTTAATTGAAGAAAGAAGAATTTAATTGAAGAAAGAAGAGTTGAATTGAAGAAAGAAATTATTGAAAGAATAAAATGAATTAATAAAGTTTGTAATAGTTAAAGGAGATACTCTGAAGCATATGTATATTAAAAACACCAAATGTCTTAGACATACTTTCACATAAATAACTTTCAGACAGTGTCCTACAGCTCACACCATATTGAGTAGTTTCTTGAAGCCTTTCAGATTTCAGCAAGCTTGTGCGTGCTTTGTTAATTCTTTAAATATTATCTAAAGGGAGAAGATGTGCTTAGTTGCAGCCTAGACCGTTGTAGACAATATAATCCCTGCTAACATTTAATTACCTAGAGTACATGGCTGTTATTCAGAAAGACTACAGTGTAGTATGTACAAAGGCAGTGTTTTCTTATTAAATTTTGCATGATTTAATTACTTTCAGATTTTGATTAATAATTTACACCTTTAAATACCAAACTTACCTCAGTAACCAACTCACTAATAGGAATAACATAATTTTGATTTCTTTTAGACTTTAGGGGTGAAAGTTCAGGAAAAGTCCTTCCTTACTGGTGGGAGTGGGTTATTATAATGGCAGGGAGACAAGAAGAATAGAATATTAGGGAAAAAGTCAGAAAAAATATAGGTATATTTGAGACAAATGGGGAGGAAAAGTAGAATTAAAAAGACCGGAGCTTTTATTCTTGTTTTAAAACCTGTTTCCTTTTGGTTAGGAGGATCTACTGGCTCTAGTAGTATTGAAAGGACAAGTCCTGGATACCACTAGAGGGTATGAAAATCAGTATATAGCCCATGTGCTCCACTTGTGTGATAAAAACACAGAAAAAAGTTTTGGTGTATTACTAATGAGGGTGCATTAGATAGATGGGTTTTCACAAAATGTTAGATGTTCCTATTGTGTGTTAGACTTTTTTATGACTGCTAGCATGTTTATCAACACACTCAACACTGAATTAAAGTCTTCAGAAGATGGACACACATATACCTGCTCATTGAAGTAAATTATGTATCTGTGAACTCCCTTGTTTTGGAGACACATTAAATAGCAGAGAGCTTTAGCTAAGAATGAAACCCACCATTCACAGTAGCAAGTCATGTGAACTCATCCTAGATATTAAGGGTGACTCACAGACTAGCTACCTTTCTATCATAAGAAGTTGACCACTTTAAAAGACTCAGATGCTTTTAACCTTCTCTTCTGGCCTATGCAGATTTTTATCATAGCTGAACTGAATATTTAATAAGGAAGCTTGTAAACTTGTAAATATAAGACCATATGAAGTGGGTATTTGGAATTTGAAAGCAGTCCTCATATAGAATCAGAATGAGTAACTGTGATAACACCCAGAGTTGTACTAACGTAATTATATAAAAGAAGTTAAGAGATTATTGTAGGTGAAGTAATGAGAGATCTGCAGTAAAGACACTTATGCCTGTACAACTAACAGACTTCTTCCTCCCTTGGCGTGTCCTCCCAAATGCTCTCTAAGCCAAGCAACTGGCAAGGAGCATTCACTACAGATGGATCAGCAGTAACGGATATAATACCATACAGCTGAATCCATCTGGCATGTGAGTGTTTGATACAGTGTTTGCTAGCTGCTTACCAGATTTTTTACCCTCTCCACATAAAAGCAGGGAAAGGGTTTTTCATGTCCATTAGCCATAATCTATAAACTTTCTTTGTAGCCAAGAGGGTGTTCGAGAAAATTGCCCCCATGCTGCTCCCTCTTTTCTTCACCCTCTTGCTTCTGAGGCACTTTCAGATGCTCTTGAACATTATCTCCACTGTAAATGAATGGCAGATTGTTTGGGCTGTGATTAAATTAGGCAGGCACAGGTGGCATCACCTATTGTAAGTTTGTCAATTTTTATGTCTACTGCAGCAGCTGCTCTTCTTTATCTTTTAATAACTCAGCAAAGAAGAGAGGGAAAGGATGTTGAGCCCATGAAGGGAACTACATGAAAAAATGTCCCATTGGTTTCAGAGGGTCAGGATGTTACCCATGCCATTGGTCAGTGACAGCTATCTTTCTCCCCTGATCTCCATGAGGAGCTTTTGGGATGAAAGGGCACTAAATTAGCAGCAGGGAAGAAATGCTATACGGCATTTATATTGCCCTTTAATTTAGATTTGGTTAATGACCAGGAAAATTTACAGAGCTCTATAACACAGTGTGCTGTTTTAGGGAAGACACAGTCTCTTAGATACCATACTATCCAGTGGTTTGGAAGCAATAATCCTTAGATTTTAGCAATATTTTAGTTAACACAGAAATGACTTGGCTCCAGTTCTTATTCTAGTCTTTTGACAGCATCATATCAATACAACTTACATTACGTTTCTGAAATTCTGGTCACATTAGTTCTTTTTTTAAATGTTCAGCATTCTAGCTAGCTTCATTTATTGTTAAAAAGTTACTGTTATTTATAAACACTATACCAGGTACTATAAGACAATAAAAATATATATTAATATGTGTATTTTGTAAAATTTGTCTTAATGATGTAGCATAGGTAAATCTGCCTCCATAGCTACTCAGTAATGTTCTCATACTTTACAGCTGTTTACCATTGAGTTGCTCTGACCCAGGTTTGGGTAAAAATAATGTGAGCCAAGAGCAATACACAGTAATATGACTTATAGACTAACTTGTTACTTATTCATTAATTACTATAAAATGCTTGGAAATCTTCTGACAATTTTTCAGCAGTAAAAAGAAGAGATACTGCAGAATTCAGGAAGGACCTGTGCATCTCAGATCTCATTTGTTTCTTCCAGTTATACCAGCTGGCTTAATAAAAGATGCAAACTCTCACCATAAATATCCCTATTCCTTGAAAAGGACTGGAATTGTCACATTTTTCTTAGTACTTTTGGGACAAGGATTTGTGCAAGCAGCTAGATTGAGGCAATATAGAAACCTTCAATTAAGATGAAATTTAAAATGTTTTACTGTGAACAAAGAATAAAGAATAGTGACAAGGAACCGGCCACAGAAAAAACAGATGACACATTTGCAATAAGACTGGTAGCAACAATTGATCTAAACAAAGCTCACCGGAAGAGGAAAAACAGAGATGAACTTATTGAGGTACACTCTTGTGTTCAGTGCCAGATAGGAATTATAGAAAACAGTGTGGAAAGGACTTAACAGAATACCCTGGACTCTGCCACAATTGTGGTGGTTATATTAATGAAAGTGATAGGCACCTTTGGCAACAGCTGCAAGGGAATGTTGATGAATTTAGCAGGAAAATGTAGGAGAAAACTGCATTCAGACAAATTTCATTTGGCTTGCTAATTGTGTTTTAATTACTTATAATAGGGAAATACCCTGGTGATCTCTTCAAACTGAAACTTTTCCATCCTAAATATTTGATTAGAACATTGTGACTTCATGTTTGTATATGCACATTACATTGCTCTGTATCTTCACGGTAAACTCAAGTGAAAATAACTTGTTAGACATCAGGTTCCTTTCCATCAGTTCAATCATTTAAAGACCATTAGTATTTAGAAACATTTGGAGCATTAGAAGATTGGCATGGATTTTGGCTTATTTTAACATCCGCATCCTGAGTGTAGAGTCACTATCTGTAACATCTGTCCATATCAGCTGGTCTATACCTTATTTCCCAGAAAGTTTGCTAGGCTAGGTTGTTATCCTGGCTGAGTTATCCTTCTGATTTCAACACAAATACACAGAGGTCAGTCCACACAGTTCCTACTTGACCTGATAACCCATAACAATAAGACTGCAGCTGCTATCAGGCCTTCTAATCACTGCTGTGGACAGACCTTCCCAGAATCAAAACCATAGAGACTCCTCCAGCTGGAATATGAAAATGTACAGCAAATCCAGAGATCTGGGGATTAAACCTCTCTCTCTTATTGGCACTTAATCTCATTGATTGCCAGTAAGATTATTAGAGAACAACTGATATTTGATATTTAATGCAGAAAAATACCTATTATTAAAGCAAAGATAGAGAGTTTAGCTTCCAAATGCATAAAAAGTTATTTTCATATTATTGTCATTTGTTTAGATTTTTTCTGGTGGGCAAATGCTACTGTTGTCAAGAAAAAATAATTACTTCATTAATACCAACTTGACAAGTGATATTTTTCCCCCTGTGTGGTTGTTTCCTCTCAAAATTCATCAGAATTCACAGACAGGTACAAAAATTATTAGGGAGAGAACAATGACAAACACAAGGATACTGCAACTGAGTAAACAATCTTTAAATTAAGATATCAGATTAAAAACTGAACAACATTTTACTTGAGGTTTATAAAGGGATGGAGCACTGAATTTTTATTATTATTGTTATCATTATTATTAATACTAATTATAATAATGGTAATAATAAATTATTGTTATTGTTATTATTCTTTCAAGATAATAATTGCTTCTTTGGATAGAGAAGCACCCTCCCATTACTGAAATCAGATACAATCTCTGGAAAGATATCACAGCATTGCTAGGTAATTTTCTTCTCACCTCTGCAAAATAAATACAGCACTTTTTCTCCAGTACAAGGGAAAACTGGTGATTGCCAAAATTTCAAGGAGTAACGTAAATGCAGGAATTTGTATTAAAAAAACCCCCACATCTAGCAGCAGAGTCAAGAGAGGGGGACAAAGAAAGAACTGATAGATATTAAGAAAAGAAAGTGAGAATGTTGACTAGATATGGGACATACAACTAGAGAGCAGTGCAGAGATACATTTTTACTGGCAAAATCTCAGCCCCATTAAAATAGCCCACACAGTCTTTTTAGCAGCTGTACCAGCTTGTGTTCCTGTTGGCTCACTGCTTTGTGTTACGAGACGTGACATTTTTGATCCAGCCATAGACATTCAGGAAATGGATTAATCTGCTTTACCTTTACACAGCCAAGTGTCTAAGGAAAAATGTAAGTGTGTGAATGGTAACTTTAAACACAAAGGCATGTGTTAAAAGCGAGATTCAAAACCTGTTCAATTTAAAGGAGTCTTCATTGACTGCACTTGTCTTTAGGTCAGGCTGTCACTATAATATCTGACATTTCTGTTATTTGCCCTTTTTATGAGTGGTCTAGCTCATACACTCCTATAATTAGATTAATAGCTCAGATTTCCAGGGGAAGGGGGGAGATGTTTCCTAGTATTTTAGTTGTGGACAAAGGAAAAAAAAAAAAAAAAAAAAGGAAAAAAGTTAAATCCTCAAAACCATGAGTTCTGGGAGCCAAAAATTCACTCACTGAGTCTAAATATGTTATTTGTAAGTAATTATTTGTGACTTCTAAATCTGGACATTTACAAGATGTGTATATAAGTTCCTGGCTTGTATAGGCTGACAAAGCAAAGACAAAGAGAAAAGACCACCTTTGAGAAAATATAGGGGCAAGAAATCTAAGGGTAAATACAGAGAAAAGAATAAATAGAAGAAATTAGCTATTAAATAAGACAGGTTCAAAGTTATAAGGATCTTTAAAAATATTAGAACAATAATTACAAAATTCACTGTCTGGAACAGACTGCTTTGAAAATAGAGTTTTGTGCTGTTTTAAATTATGTTATACATCACATTGACTGTGATAGCACAAAATTTGGATATTTCAAGAAGTTTCTTTCAAGAGTGTTGCTGTAATATTGCCCCCCCCAAAAAAATTCTGATATTATATACCTTTTACCCTTTACTCACAGATTTAAAATTGTCCTTTCTGATACAAACCCAAATGTTCCAGACAAAATTCATTTTATAAAATTGTACGAGAGCATTAGGTTTTATTCCACTGCAGACCAAATATAAATGCCTGTTCCTGGAAAGATGTTGCAAAATGAAATTATTCTTTGGCCAACTTTAACTAAATATAACATAGGCAGGTGGTCTTTGCCTGCTTTTTTGAAAGCAGGAACAATGACAAAATCAGCAAAACTAACACAACAATTATAGACACAAACTGGAACTATGTACACTGAGAGTTTTCATGCCAATTGATGATCTCAGGTTGATTTTGTGTTTATTTCACTTTGGTTTGTATTGTTTAGCTAGTTTTAATTTCTTTCTGTTCTCAACTATACTGAGAGTTTTGTTTGACTTTTTCTATCTATAAATCTCTTTAAAAGTGCTAATTAAAGTAAGATAAATGGTTAAGCACTTTGGTTCAAGGAGGGACAAAGCCAAAGTCCATCAGGGAATCAACAACAAAACGTACAGATTCTGGTTCCCCATTCAACATTTCTCTTACCTGACATCCTCAATTTGTGCTGTTTCTCTGTGTATTTCATTCTCTCGTCTGTCTCTGCTGACAGTAACGCATGATAATGTTTTATTAAGCTGTGATGCATCAGCACATAGATGTGTGTTTCATTGATATTACTTATATGACTGATATTTGGAAGCTTTCCATCTGCACTTTAAAAGTCCTAATGTTAACTAGATTCCCTAGCTCTCCAGGGTTTATATGTCCTTTCCTATTCCCACGAAAGACTTAAGCAGTCATTTGGAAAAAAACTGGTACAATTTTTCAAGGTCTACTTTGATCCAGTTTCTTGCCTTGTTAGTATCGATCAATGCTCCTAGACTAGTGTCACTTTTTCATTTGTACACCTTTTCTAACGTTCTTTCCTCTCGCTCATCTCATCAATACACGATGTGAATGAGATTAGGCTTGGCACTAACCGCAATGGCACTCCATTTGTCATCCTACTCTTGCACAGCCTGGATCTATCCCACTTATTTTTTGACCCCTTAACTATGCCAATATTAAACACAGTAGAGATTCTGTTATTAGACTTGTGTTTACTAGTTCTGCATATTCATCATTTGTCTTTTTCTATACAGTGAATCCTTTGGAAGAGACATAATATTTTTATCATCTTCTGAGTTTCTTCACCTTCAGACCTGCATTAGCACACTTTTAAAGATGTTGACTTGGACCTTAAAGCACAGAATTGCCCCTGCAAAGAAAATAAGGTCGACCCAGCAATGTTTCTAGTGAAGCACTCAAGCAAATGAGTAAGGACATGTCCTTTATGGATGGGAGCAGACAGGACCATGACAGAAGCATCTCTGCTACAGACCAATTCCAGAACAGTAATTAAATAGCAGCAAACACCCGCAGCTCATATTGGTGCAGACACAGTACTACCTGAATATACTTCTGTGATGATGGTGGACTACATCTTGGTAGCTCAGAGACAGACTAAATAACTCTCACTTTCTATGTGCTTATCAATGTAGAGGAGCCAGTAAGAAAAATATGGATGCTAACCACGCAATTTATTTCATAATCTGAAGTGACGTGGGTCAGTAATACACACTCTCTTCTCTACTCAACCATTTAGAGCCTCTGACCACCACAACAGCTCTGTAACACAGCTTTGCCATTCTTGTTGAGAGCTGCAGCTTAGCAATATACTCACTTGTTTGTTTGGATATTGCTGATATGAAAATTTCCATTTTATTTGACTGAGATAAAGTGACACATGAAAATTTTGGAAAGCTGAAAAGAAGCTCTTGATCTAAAAATTTCTGAAACCACTAAATGAGCCAAATGTGTACTAGTTAATTGTAATTGCAAAATAAAATCTATTTAAAGTGCATTTTAAAGAGGCACAGCACTTCCACCTGTATTCCACAGATCCAAGAACATTTTGCAATGTTACTTCCATTATTCAAAAAAAAGAAAGTATAATATTAAGCATACAATATCATACACAGGACATGGTAGACTGAGAGGAATTGGAGTCAGGAGAAACTTTAATCAGAAGAGGTCAATCCAGATCTATTTCTATTTATGAGACCCTGAAACAGTCTCAGGGTCTTACTAAAAACCCATAAGGCTTGTATAAGTTAGAATGGATATCTTAATTATATTAAATACTTAATAATAATCTTAATTAAATAAATGTTATTTGAAAGTACTGACAGACATCCATCTCTCCTTGGGCAAGGTGTTTTACTTATGTCTACACAAGACTACACATAAGAACAAAAGGGAAATCCTTAATCCCAGAAACTAAAGCAAATAAATACAGTGAGATGGAAACCTATCATCATCTTTACAATTCTCATTTTACACCTGTAGTTTGAAGGACCAGAGCAGTTATGTGGTGCCTGAAGCTGTATAGAAAGTCTGAGGCAGTGCTAAAAATTGAGCTCATATATTGAGAATATAAACCTTGTATTTTGCCCATCAAATCTGTCTTTTTCTGACAAGTAGGAGAAGCCACAGCCTCCTCAGCACTTTCAGACACTGACTTCCTTGAGTTTCTTGTACCAACTGCATACAGCCCTTACTTATTTAACTGTCCAATGGCACTAGTTCAACAAATGAACAGAAACAGATGGTGACTCACATCAGCTCAGCTCAATGTAACTCATTCAAGTAATGAAGCAATTATTTCCAGGAACACAGACTTAGATAACCCCTCTCAGTCCTCTCGTGTCTGCAGAGACACCACTAACACATGCATTTATAATATCTTTGTCTCTATTTTAAATCATGTTAAAAGCAGTAAAAATTGAGCAAACACATGATATACTTGCTGTGAAATTACATTATGAATAATTAAAGTGAAACCTTTTTTCCACTGCAATCCATCACATTTTTTTAATTATTATTTTATTTGATATAGATAGAATTAGAAAAGAAAAAAAAAAATATCAGAATGGGGGATACTTCTGGCATGGGAGTGTAATGCTAGAGCAGATTAGTGGCATATCTCCAGCAGAGGGTTATAAAAGTCTCACTCAGGGGTTTCCACTTGATAAGTTGTCTGCAATATAAAAAGAGTTATTTTCGGTAGAACTTTGAGCCATGGCATAAATTCCCTTGCAGTGCTCTCAGGCAAAAAACACAGCATGATAATTTCCACATATGCTCTCTATATGATAATATATTATGTAAGAAGGGACTCAGTGGAAAATAGAAATAATCTTGTAGGATCTAAGATAGCTTGTTCATACAGTAACATTCCCAGGGAAACAGAGCTGGGGACATCAATCTAAGCCATTTAAGATCCAAAAATTGACAACTGAGAAGCCCAGTACAGGAAAATATTAACTCTTTCAGTTGGGCTTTGCTGCAGTTTTAGCTTTTCAAATCTTAAATGTCTAGTCAAAAGGAGACAGGCTACCCATTTTTAATTTGAGAGAGAAGATTCATCCAGTGCAGAAATAGATGTATAAGGCAACTGGGACCTCTTTTGGCTGTGTCTTCCTCTACTGTTCCAGGGAGGAGAGGATATCAGCCTTTTGGTCTGATAACTTTAGGCAAAAGAGTTCCTATCCCATAAATCATAATAAATTCACACTCCACAATTTTGCTGTTATCAGCTGGCAGTGTTTCAAAATAGAAATTTGTTTTTACTTTTCACCAACATTTTTCCTGCATTATTGAAGTAGCAACCTGTGTACCTCTTTCCTTTTAATTCTCCTCACTCTCTTTTCATAACTCCATTACCGGTAGAAAAATTTTGAGTCTACAACTCTAGAGATAACTATGGCCATAACAAGAAAAACAAGGTGATAGAAAATAGTTTTGTACATGACTCTTAAAGATTACTTTGTCTCCTCAATAACAAAGCAAACTCTCTGGACTTCTTACCCCATAACTAATTTAATACCCTATTAAGCAAGATATTTAAAAACATATATATCTTCAGATGCACCCTACAAAAAACTCATCATGAATAAAGTGGAAGATGTAACCAAAATTATGATATCCAACCTTTGGAAGAAGTAATTTCTGGAGACAATGAGTCAGAATAGTGACAAGAAAAACTCTAACCTCTGGTGTTCCAGCAGTGACAGTAACAGACTCCAATGCACTTTGCCAGCCTCCGAGAAACTTCTTGGAAAACTCTTGTTGTATGTTTGCCAGTGTGCAAGTCACTGCACACCAGTAAATCCAAGAGCCATAGGTTCTCTGGCAGGCTTCTGAGTTTTCCAGTGTTAAGCACATTATTTTCTTTAAAATTTATTCTTATCCTAAATAAGTATGAATTTCAGCACTTCTGCTCACAATAAATGGTTCAACCAAGGCCCATCACTGATGTAATCTGTATTGTTAAGTAATACACACAAGCCTCTGGCTTAAAATATTTATCTTTTCTTTTGAATCCTCTTTATCGGATTTATCAGGTTTATCAGATCTGTCAATGAGGCTTAAAAAAATCACTAGATGACACAATAGTTGGCTATTATGACAGAAAAGGCACGTGCTTAAGATGCTTGAGTGTAGGCTGTAAAACCCTTCTGAGCTATATTCTAGTATCATATTCTCTCTAGTACCATACTTAGGTAGGTAGCTAGAGGAAAGCCATTCTCAGAAAATCACAGCAGTTAAGAAATGAAAAAGTCAAATTGAATCATCCAGTCCATTACTCTGAAAGTGCAGGATTGGTCATAGAATACATTTAAGTCTTGTCTAGTTTGAAACATCACCAAGATAGACACTTTCTTCCCAGGGCTCACAAAGATGAACAAATTATCTCAGTTTAACCAGTTACTAAACTAGGTGAGCCACAGTGACTGTCCATGTGTGTCCAATTAGTCAGACTGTCACAAGCTAATTCAATTTAACTTTAGTCCAATTATCTCAGATCAGCTACAAGGTAAAAACATGCACAGACAGTTAAGGTGCCTCAAATGATGTGCAATGCTTTGACAGTGGATCCAAGCTCTCACAAGACTATTCTCTGGGTTACTCTGACAGCTGGATTTTCCTGATGATCTTTTATTTTCTTACTCTTGTTTGTTTTACAAAGTAAGTTTAAATAGATGGATTTGAAGGTTTATAAATCCTTTCTCTCCAGCAGTCTCAAATCAACCCTAGTCATTTGTTGTATTAACACACTATTGCAGTGCTGATTTTCAGCCTGGGCTCCGCTAAATGTAGGCATACTTTTAATGACTGTATTACTCATATTAATTTCTTCCCAAATATAAACAGATAGTGATCACCATTCAGCAGTGCAATTATTCAACGTCATAAATATTTCTCACATTTTTCTGGAAAACATTGTAAATCTTTAAAGATTACAGTATTATTTTTTTGAATGTTATTTATCATGGTTATTATTATTTTGTCATTATCAAAAAGAAGGGATTTGCTCAACCTGAGGTTTAAATAAATAATTTTATTTCAAAAACAGTTTAATAAAAATATTAATGAAGTACAAAGAACAAAAATGAGTTTTGAGAAACAAAACACTTTGTTCTTAGTTTCCCCTCTGTTCTCTTAGAAGGCAGCAGTTCATCACAACAAAAAAAAAATACCCCTTTTACTAGGAAATAATACAATGTTAGTAGCATCCTCTTGAGAGGAAAGCTTTACTGTATTCAGTGCATAACCAAATAAAACTGGAAAAACATAAATGGATTTCAAAATGAGTAAGAGGTCAATATAAGAATATTTGTAGAAAATTCTGCAATTCTCAAATCACTAGGAGTCTATATGATGACATAGAAAGTGTAATAATTTTGAGGGTAATATGAGGTTTCAAACTCCATCCGCCATGGTATTTATTTTTCAGTTTGATTTTCTTTTTTGTATAAACTCTCTGCTATTCTCAGAAGCTTATTAAAATACTTTACCAGTACATACAAGAAGATTAAACTTTGCAGAAAAAGACTATAAGCCAGGATCTGAGACCTATGTACAACTTTTGGAGGATGGAAGTGTGTAACAAATCATCATGAGGCATATGCAATATATTTAAACAACAAAATTCATCAAGTTCACTAATATCCCATCAGTAGTACTACAATTAGGAAGAAAAAAAAAAACAACAAAGTATATTGAGACAATTAATTCCTTTTCTAGGTATTGTTTTGAAAAACTGTCTAAAATTTTTTTGTTTACTTCCCTTCCCCTTTGTAAATCTGAAATATTTGCAATAAGATCTCAAAGTGGAAACATTCTCTAACAGTGTTTCCTTTACAGGTAATTTTGACAATGAAATTATCGGGAGTTTAAAAAGAAAAGCATAGATGGAATGCATCCACAGGAAGGAGCTTTCTGGCACTTGGACAGCAAAGTATCAGATGAACACAAGTGGTGGGCTACAGTCATTGACATCTTTCAAATCCTTCCCACTGTGCTGATGAGGTAATAAATAAAAAGTGTGCTGGGGTATCTCATCCCCATGGACCTAAACCAGCTTTTACTAAAGCATTCTGAGATGTTTAGTTTCAGGATTTCATTGTTATTTCATCTCTTTGGAGCCTCAACACCATCTAACTAGATCTGAACCAGTAAGCATATAGTCCAGTAAACTACATCACTCATGCAGCATCAGATGTTTCATGAAACTCCCAGAGCAGGCAGTATTAATCACTTGAGGAAGAGTGATTCTGCTGATCTCAGTCTGCTGATCTCAGTCTGCTCTGTAAAATCAGTAAGAGACTGATTCACCACACCAATCATGAGATTATTATTTTCCTCCAGCAGTATTTTTTTTTACTATAGATGATCTAAATATCTTTGCTAACAATACAGAAATCTAACTGCTTCCTGAATTGCTCTAAGTATTTTCTTTCACTGCAGCATAGGGCAATTGTTTTTGACATTTAAAGGTACCTTTTCTGAAATGTTCCTTCCTTTCCTCAACCCCAAACACACCACCTTTGAAATTCCTTGGTTAGCTCTTTGTTACAGTATTATTGAACCTGAGGTGCATCAGAAGAAACATGACCAGCTGGTCAAGGGAGGTGATTTTCCCTCTCTGTTCTCATGAGGCTGCACCTGGACTAATGTGTTCAGGTCTTGGGTCCTCAGCATAAGAAAGACATGGACCTGCTTGAGCAGGTCCAGAGGAGCGCCATGAAGAGGACAGTAAGCTGGAGCACTTTCTCTATGAGGACAAGCTGAGAGAATTGGGGTTTTTTAGCCTAGAGGTGAGAAGGGTCTCGGGAAACCTTTCAGCAGCCTTCCAGTACTCAAAAAGGGCCTACAAGAAAGATGGAGAGGGACTCTTTATTAGAGAGCGTAGTGACAGGACAAAGGGTAACAATTTTAAACTGAAAGAAGGTAGATTTAGGTTAGATATTAGGAAGAAATTCTTTACTGTGAGGGTGGTGAGACGCTGGAACAGGATAATCCCTCCCTGGAAGAGTTCAAGACCAGGCTGGATGGGGCTTTGAGCAACCTGGTCTAGTGGAAGGTGTCCCTGTTCATGGCAGGGCGGTTGGAACTGGATGATCTTTAAGGTCACAGCTACTCCATTCTATAATTCTATGAATGTTCATAGAAGCTCAAAAGAGGCTGTGCCACTTGATCTGTATAATGAGTTACAATTATATCATATTATTTTCTGTCCTGTTTGTCACAGTTTAAATATATCTGTATCCTCTTTGGGCCAATATCCATTGAGTAGAAATACTGTATCAACTGCCCCTGGTGGTGCCCAGGCACCTTTCTTGAATGAATGGCTAACTTCTTACGTCCTCTGTCTCTATCCCTCTGTGTCTCCCTTTTAACTCTATATAACTTATGTTTATTAACATCAAACTTAATATACTATTGAGAAATAATGATTGGAGAAGATACTTCTGCATTTATTCTTGGTCTTCTTTGAATTTAATTACCATGAGTATTTTCTTTTCTCATCTCCTGGTTTTATTGTCTTACTGTTCACCTTAATTTCCATGTAATCTCATAGGAAAACTGTTTATTTCAAATATAGTTCAACAAATATATGAATTTCATAAAAGAATTTGCATCCATTCTCTTGTCCCATCTGTTTTTTTATATGATAAATACTTATCTTTCATCTGAGACTTTATTCTTAGTCCACAGTGCTTTCTAAGCATCTTATGTGCATTTTCTGTGAGGAACTTGTTTTATTCTCATTTCTCTAGCTTTAGTAGTTATTTTATCAACAGTTGAATTGCTACACAGACACAAATAAATACACATGGTGGAACTACAAATTCAGTAATCAAAGGAAACCAGTAGTGTTTTCTATAATCCAGGTTTCATATGAAACTACCAATTGCCCACTGTGCTTCCTTCCCTGGAGATCTGTCAAGACCGTAACATGTCCAAGTGGTGACAAATAAATGTTATTTCATACTCATCAGTTCTAACTCAAAAGGCCTGATCCAGTGGCCAATGAAATCAGTGCAAAGGCACTCATTAATTTCAGCATCTGTTGAATCAGTATCTCCAATTAAACTGTATACTATTTTAAGCTCTTTTAGAGGGCAAGTATATTGTTATAGCAAAACTGAATCAGCAATCAGATTTTCCAAGTACAGAGAGGTTCATCCAAATACTAAATGCTATATTTGCAACAGTGATAATAAAAGCTGACCATGCTTGGAAATAATAGCAGGATGCACTTCGTGGATCTAAACTCTCGATTCTGTAAACAGATTTCTCCATGAATGCCAATGTCCAAGAGTTACACAAGGGAGCTTGACTTAGATCAGATATAGAAAGCATCATAAATATTCTAGACTAGTAGAAAGAATAATCACTAGGAAAGGTAAACCTTCCTTTCATTGTTGGTGTACAAGCAGAGAATGAATCCCTGATCTGCAATATCCCTGTGCTGCTACATTAAATGCATGTGTTTTGTGAGGTCTGATCTGGTTGACCTACCTTAAAGCATGGATAATTAATCTGTTTAACAAAATAAATTATTAGATTTGTAGGCACTCATTTATCAGCTGGGTGCTTGATTTAACTGGTTAAATGTTTTTGATATTAAGGGGTTCTGAATTGCCAGGATTTTAAGGCATCACAAAATCACAGGGGTTGAAAGGGAACTCAGGAGATCATCTAGTCCAACCCCTCTGCTAAAGCAGGTTCCCTACTACAGGTTGCACAGGACTGCATCCTGGGGGGTTTTTAACATCTCCAGAGATGGACACTCCACAACCTCTCTGGGCAGCTCATTCCAGTGCTCTGGTACCCTCTCAGTAAAGAAGTTATTCGTGAAGATTGTCTGGAATTTTTGGTGTTCCAGTTTTTGCCAATTGCCCCTAGTCCTGTCACTGGGCACCACCGAGAAGAGCCCGGCCCCAACCATTTGGCCCCCACACGTCAGGTATATACGGACATTGATAAGATCCCCTCTCAGTCTTCTCTGCTTTAGGCTGAAGAGTCCCAGCTCTCTCAGCCTCTCCTTGTAAGGACCTGTCAAAAGCCTTACTTGAAAAAACTTACCCTTCTAATATATCTTTTGAGTTCCCCAGAACTATAAACTCCTATTCAACAGTCATCTTCTAGACACTGTATTTCATCATCACCTTGTTGTGCTGTTTGAAAATTCAGCGCCATAACTATGGTGAACTGCTGAGCATTTTGTAGGAATGCCTACCTAGTCTAGTCTTTCTTTTCACAATGATATTTTCTATATAAAATGTGATAAAAACTATTTTTCATGTTAGAGGAAAAAGAATGCTAGAGTTCTTTGATTTTGCAGTCCTCTATATGTTACATTAAAATGAAATATTATTTAAGGTTCACATGATTTAAAGCTCTGCAAGTTTATAACAGATGAAACAAAGAAGCAGAAATGACATTTTACATCACATGGCAAACAGCAGAAACAAATAACATGCAGCATTGTTTTTCCTATCCCTCCAAGAAACAGATCAATAATAAAAATGTGCTTCATTTTTATGAATAGCTATTGCTATAATTTATTTGGATATAAAATCCATATTTCAATCAGGCAATGGGGCAAAGGCACTTCTTATGGACAGCATGCAAACTTAGTGAGGTAATAAGAGTCTGATCATGGAAAGGTAATTTTATGTTCATAAACTCTAATATGAGCCATAGCTCTTCTTCATCTAGTATTTCTTAAGGGAGCCATCAACACTAACAGTAAAAGGAAGGCAGATTAGCAACAATTCGGACCAATATTTCTCCAAGGTACTTGGTGAACAGAAGAGGCCTAAGACTTCTAGAAAACAGAACTGCAATAACTCATTGCTTAGTTCTGTCCTAAGATACATTCATGTTTTTTCCATCACTTTCCTCTTCTTCCTCTGCTGCTTTTTTTCCTATGGCGATTCATTTATAATCTCACCTACTCTCAAAAATTGTATCAGCTTTCTGAAAACAAACCTATTACATAGGTTTTTATAAGTTAAAATACCCTACATTTCATAACCCTTGAATCACTACATAGTATTACTAAAAAAGAAACACAGATGAAATCCTTAAATTCTAACTGATATAAAATGTTTTAAGGTAATGATGGTTGTAATTTTTCCCTGTACTCCTTTCTTGAGAGAAAGAAGAAAGGTTAATGTCATTAATGCTACTTTTATATTCTGTGACTGTAGTTAAAGAGTTGCAGAGAGATTATTAAAATAGTTACTCAAGCTGACCATGAGAGTCACAAAACTGACAGTTCTGCAGTTATTCTATTATTTGTGCCAGCACGTAATTACATTTCTTAGGAAATAGCCATATTTTCAATAACCAAACTCCATCCTGTAAGGCCTGGGAACCCCTGACATTCTATGAGACTATCCAAAGTCACAGCAGATGTCATTGCACTTAATGTAAAATGAAAAAAAAAAACCCAAACAAACAAACAAAAACCAGACAAACAGACAAAGTTTCAAAAGGATAACCCAAACCTAGAATTTTGTGAAATAACTTTGTAATTTTCCTTTTTAAACTGAATGAAAAAAACCCAACACTTACTGTTTGCCTTAGTAATAATTCCTATGTTCTTCACTAAAGGTTTTCCCCAAAGTATGCAAGAACTACAAGCTTTTGGAGGTAGGAATCATCCATTTGACTCACTACATGACCGTAAAATAATTTCTGTGGCCAAGGATGCTTTATAAATTTAGTAAAGCGTGTATCTTGCTCAAGTCTATAAGATTTTCTAGTATTTTCTATGGAACGGCATTCATAGAATCACAGAATTGTAGAATCATTTAGGTTGGAAAAGACCCTTAAGATCATGGAGTCCAACCATAAACCACACACTGACAAGTCCTTGACTAAGCCATGTCCCTCAGCACTACGTCTGCATGTCTTTTAAATACCTCCAGGGATGGTGATTCAACCACTTCCCTGGGCAGCCTGTTCCAATGCTTGACAACCCTTTCAGTGAAGATTTTTTTCCTAATATCCAACCTAAACCTTCCCTGGCACAGCCATTTCCTCTTGTCCTATTGCTTGTTACTTGGGAGAAGAGACCGAGACCCACCTCGCTACATCTTCCTTTCAGGTAGTTGTAGTGAAGTATAAGGTCTCCCCTCAGCCTCCTTTTCTCCAGGCTAAACAACCCCAGTTCCCTCTGTTGCTCTTTATAAGACTTGTGCTCCAGATTTTTCATCAGCTTCATTGCCCTTCTTTGGACACTAGAGCCTTCCTACCCTCAAGCAGATCAACATTCCCACCCAGCTTGATGTCATCTCCATAGTGAGGCTGCACTTGATCCCCTTGCCCAGATCACTGATAAAGGTATTAAATAGAACTGACCCCAGTACTGAACTGGGCCTCACTACATCCAAGACAATTGCTGTGAGTATATAAATAGATGGTTCTTTGTGTGCATTAGTATTTATCTTTCCGTGTTCAGGTCCACAGTCAATACTGATACTCTTTAACAACATCTAATCTTAATTCCTTGTATTCACATCATTTATTTGCAGTCTCTGGCCTGACTCTGCTTGCTTAAAGCCAGGTGGGTTGTCAGACAATGAAACAACAGGGGAGAAGTGTTGTGTCATGCAGGAAGCAGTGATGTGGCTGTCTTAATGTACTCAGGTCTGCAAACTTAGCCTTGAAATTCAGCACAGAGCCATCCTAACAACTGGAGGAACTTTAAACTTTTTGCTGTGTGTTATTTTTGACACACCTAATAAAGAGTCTCCCCTAAAGTCTTGAGCAATTCCTCCACTTGGTGCTTGACAGGCTTTTTCCATGATTAGCAAGTATTTGTCTTTCTAAAATAACCTAGGAAACAATTTGTCAAATTATAAATGAGCAGTAATAAATTTGATCAACCCCATTTGGAAAATCCAAGAACTGAAAATAACTAGTGGATTTTCATTAATGACATAACAGCACCTAATTATAGGCACCTTTTTAGGAAAATTTGCATAGGCAGTGTGCATATTCAAGTGTTGGAAGACAGGAAGGCTTCACAGAGGATCAGGTTAGAAAATTACACTATAGAATTGATGGAAAGAGAGATAAACCTGCTTCTTTACAAACTTTTTTCTTCACACTAATCTATTGAGCTTTTTTTCTCCCATTAGTTCTTAGAATTTCTCTTTTTACAGATAGTGAAACCATTAGCTCTAATTGGCAAATTAACATGACCTCCCCATTGTCTGTTTTGTGTAGTGTGCAGTCTCCCTCCAATGCAGAAAACCCTTTATTCCACTCCATTAAATTACTGTTTTATGCCTACAGTGATTCCTTTGTAATTTGGTTTGAATGCTAAAAATGACTTCCCGAAGCAGATTGGCTTAAAGTAACCAGAAAAGTCAGGAATTAGGGATTTTATGTTCTTTATCGTTGCTCTGTTACTGGCTTACCAAGAGTCATTTCCCTTCTTAGCCTTGTACCTCTAAAACACACAGGCACTATTTTGCTATTTCATATGGACCTTTTGTAAAATATCAACCAATATGCACGCAACATTTTGAAGACCAAAAGGACTGAACATTATTACTATTAGGTAACAGGATTTTTTGCTTTGTTTTGTTTTTAATTTGAGCTCTACTTTCATTCAATGGGTACGAAGTGACTTGTTAAACTGTCTTAAATAGTTTAAATCTATCTGTACTTATGATTTTGGAAATCTTTGCATGGACTTGGACTGTGCTTTAAAGTTAATTGAGACCTATAGAGAAATTCTTACTGATAAAAAAGTACCATGGACAAATCAGGCCCTTGGAGAGCTAACATGACTGTCCTTTGATATGTTTCTTGTAAAGTAATGATATCCACCCACACTTTTCCAGCTTTCCTGTCCACAGACTACTGAGATAAGAGCAAACACTAACCAGCATGAAATTTTAGACTTGAAAGGCAAAAACCGAAATCAGAACTAACAAAACAATCAAACTCCATGGGAATGGAAATGACAGAAGAAAATTCACCAGTCAGGGGGGGAAAAAAAAAAAAAAAAAAAAAAAAAAAGAAGTTCAATTAATTATAAAATAGTAAGTTTTAAGCTATAGTTGCCTAATCTTTACAAACTAAAGATACAGTTTCTGGAAAGGCAAGATGGAAAATAAAATTTAACACTGGACAGATCCATCATATTTGAGAAGTCATGGCAGTCTGGTGAAGTTCCTGCAGACTGGAAAAAGGGGAACACAACCTCCATTTTTAAAAAGGGAAACAAGGAAGACCCCAGGGAACTACAAGTTGGTCAGTCTCACTTCAGTGCCAGGCAAGATCATGGAGCAGATACTCCTTAAAACTATTCTAAGGCACATGGAGAATGAGAAGGTGATTGGTGGCAACCAGCAGGGTTTCACAAAGGGCAAATCATGCCTGACCAATCTGGTGGCCTTTTATGATGGGGTCACAACATTGGTGGACAAGACTAAAGCAACTGCTGTCATCTACCTGGACTTGTGCAAGGCATTTGACACCGTCTCTCATGACATCCTAATCTCTAAATCGGAAACATGTGGGTTTGATGGATGGACCACTTGGTGGATAAGGAAGTGGCTGGATGGTCACACTCAAATAATTGTGGTCAACAACTCGGTGTCCAAGTGGCGTCCCTCAAGGGTTGGTATTGGGGTTGATACTATTCAACATCTTTGTCGGAGACATGGACAGTGGGATTGAGTGCACCCTCAGCAAGTTTGCCAATGACACTAAGCTGTGTGGTACAGTTGACAAACAAGAGGGACAGGACACCATCCAGAGGGACCTTGACAGGCTTGAGAGGTGAGCCTGTGCTAACCTCATGAAGTTCAACAAGGCTAACTGCAAGGTTCTGCACCAGGGTCGGGGCAGTCTCAAATATAAATACAGGCTGGGCGATGAGTGGGTTGAGACCAGCTCTGAAGAGAAGGACTTGGGAGTGGTGGTGGGTGAGAAGCTCAACATGAGCCGGCAATGT
>NW_010319667.1:142481-161352 GCF_000700745.2 Antrostomus carolinensis | reverse complement strand
TGTTCAGCCTGGAGAAGAGAAGGCTCCAGGGAGATCTTATAGGAACCTTTCCATATCTGAAGGGGTCCTACAAGGAAGGGGGAAGGACTTTTCATAAGGACAGTTAATGACAGAACAGGGGGAAATGGCTTTAAACTGAAAGAGGGGAGGTTTAGATTAGATATTAGGAAGAAATTCTTTACTGTGAGGGTGGTCAGACACTGGAACAGGTTGGAAGAGAAGGCTCCAGGGAGATCTTATAGGAACCTTTCCATATCTGAAGGGGTCCTACAAGGAAGGGGGAAGGACTTTTCATAAGGACAGTTAATGACAGAACAGGGGGAAATGGCTTTAAACTGAAAGAGGGGAGGTTTAGATTAGATATTAGGAAGAAATTCTTTACTGTGAGGGTGGTCAGACACTGGAACAGGTTGCCCAAGGAAGTTGTGGATGCCCACTCCCTGGAAGTGTTCAAGGCCAGGCTGGATGAGGTGTTGAGCAACCTGGTCTAGTGGAAGGTGTCCCTGCTGATGGCAGGGGGGGTTGGAACTGGATGATCTTTAAGGGCCCTTCCAACCCAAACCATTCTATGATTCTATGATTCTATGACAGACGTGCACAGAGAAGAAATTAAGTGATCTGGAGGAAACAAAGTACTATGTGCAACCTTGTTTCTCTAGCATGTTTCATACACATCCAATGAATGTAATTCTTTTTTCATTCCATCTTATCTTATATAAGACTCCTCATTTTTCTTGTATTTGTTATTGCTGGTTTTGTTTCCGTTTAAGGCACACTATTTGGCAAGAAGCTGGTGATGGTTAAAAAATTCTTATTTATATGTTTCTTCTTTAAATGAAAAAAAAAAAGAAAAACAATGAAACTATTTCCTTTTAATATTCTAGTTACTTAAATAAGTGTTTCTGTATTGACAAAGACTGATTGCTTTCCACTGCATCATAGAGTGTTAAGAGCTTTTATATTCCTTAGCTTCACTGAATTGTGAACCTCTTGGCTGTATACTGCCAGGACAATTTCTTTACAGTTGGTCTGTCTTAATCAGACCAGGCACTTTGCCATTCACCATTCACATCCATTTTTCTATTACTTTATGCATCTCCAAAGACAAAAATATGCTCTTTAAAAATGCAGTAAACTGTGGTTCTCCAGATGTGGCAGATCCAATTCAAATTAGGCAAAACCAAGGAGTTTATTTCTTGTTATGTACTCTACACAAGGAGAGATTTAGAAAATGAAACAGATTAAATCTTTAAATATGAAAAGGAAATACTATATAAGACTGGCTGAAAGTACAAACATACCATAGCTAGATGAAAACTGGTCTTTTTCTGACATCATTATTCAGGGAGGGTTTGCAGGGAGAAGAGGAAACCAAATTCACCCCTGACATAACCTCTTGACTTCAGAGGTGTTCCTCGGGGCTCAAGAAGGCATTTCCAAAAGCTTTGTGGATGTAGGCAGCCCTGATACAGCCTGATGCTAAAAAGAGTCCATGCAGATGCAGATGGTACAAAACTCACAGCAAGGCCAAGGCTAGATTTAAATCTGGACAAGGCAGGTGCAACTCCCACGCAAGATATTAGGCCAAATGCAGTGCCAGTGTGGGGAGGAAGGAATTTGCTCTTGAATTTATTTTTCCTGTGGAATTCAGCCCAGAAGTTAATGGGGAAGCACCACCTGTCCAAATCTGCTCTAAAAAATCCACAAGATGTTCATAGAAAACCAACCTTATTTGATACAGGAACTTATTAATACTGCTTCTTTTTCACTGGCCACCCTTCAGACCAGAGCCCTGCTTAAGTCAAGGGGAGTTAGTCCAGTAACAGCAGATTTACATCCTACTTCATTTTATTTCATGCTATTATTTCATGTAAGCCTGTGAAACGTTTGGGGTTTTGGCCTTGAAAAGACTGTCATGCTCAATACAGAGTCTGAAAGGAAAGGGGAAAGCAACAAAAACCATCCCACCATCTCTTAGTACAAATAATTTTCCCAGCAAAGTGTTGGTTTGATATATTCTCTAAATAAAATCTACTTCTAAGTAAACTAAAATGTTGTAAACAGACAAACATATTAGCACTTGTCATATTTTAAAATCTACTTCTAAGTAAACTAAAATGTTGTAGACAAACATATTAGCACTTGTCATATTTTGTATAGAAAATACTGGAATAAATTTAATCTTATACACCAATAAAGGACTTGCAAAGAAGTCTGGAAATATAGTAAAAATTTGTGTCTTACAAAAAGAAGACGCACTTCAGTTGTGTAATTTATTTGGAAATCTCTATGTTCATAGAGAAAGAACCTGTACTGAATATGGAAAGCATAGGATTAGTTCCCCTGATTGGTAGATCTCTCGTGAGCAAACTACAGATCTCTCTTCTGTACTCACTATATTAGAAAGTCAGAAATTATGTGTATGACTATAATATGTGAGAAAATTGTGCTAAAATAATTTTAATAGCCTGATCTTGTACAGGAGTACCATATAAATGGGATTAGACTCTTAATTGTATTAGATAAATGGCCATGACCAGGAATAAGAGAGTAAAAGATTAATTTTCTGTCTAAAAGTTTAGAAATTATGTTAAACTAGGTCTATCTTGAGGTAATTCAGCTGTCACTACTCTTTCCTTCTTTGGTCAAGTTCACATCCTGTAGTTTTAATGCTGTGGCCCTTTTTTAGGCATATGTCCAAGCCATCTTGCACCCTGTAAGTCTCCAAAAGTCTTTGTCTTCACCAGAGAGTTAATTTAGAATAATGACAGCTTATTTTAGATACAGCAGAGCAACCACTGTCAGTATCATCAACCCATATCTCCATGTTGCACCTTGAGACCCACCACCACAACCACCTCAAGACCACTCCTGCTACCCACACAGACAGTAGGACTGCAAATAGGGGGTTAGGTACATCTGTTTGACACTTAAATTGTGTGCATCTCAGCACCCTTGATGTCTCAGCAAGCTGCTAAATGATTTAGGTCTTGCCACACAAACTCAAATAGTTAATCTGCAGTCTGTTCAGTAGGCAGCAACTTTGTCAGAAGACGGATAAGCGAAGGATCATATAATCACAGATTCAGATGCTCACTTGAGTTCATCTGCACAGATAGAAGTGAACTATAATCATAGGAACTGTGTAGCCAACCACAAATCTGTATAAATCTCATGTGAAATAAAGGCATTTCTCTTTCAAGTGGACTGAAAAAACACACTTATACATTTCATACTTCATATAACTAATTATTGGAAAGAATTTTTTTTTTCAAAAATATAACCTCAATTTTACCATTTTCCAACAACTTTACACATTTTAATTAATTTATTTTCCAGATTTATGACAATATTACTGAGACCTAGGCTTAACCAAAAAAAGGATTTAATGTTGATGGCCAAGGACTTTTACTGAATATAGGTTGTGCAGTCTCCTTCTCTGGAGACAGTCAAGACCCGCCTGGACACCTTCCTGTGTATTCTCATTTAGGTTTCTGTTCCGTCAGGGGGATTGGACTAGATGATCTTTCGAGGTCCCTTCCAATCCCTGACATTCTGTGATTCTGTGAATTTCATCAACACTAAGATTCTTGGGCAGAGGTGATTATTCCATCATTTATATGTTCACCCACGTAATTGTGCAGTTTTGTTTTGCTTTCCTTTTACCTGTCTCTGATGGAGACACCATTGCATTTGAAATGGTCATATTTTGTTCTAGTTATTTTTTGTCCAGGAAAACAGCAGAGATCAGCTACACAATAATGATCTTCAGATTTTCCAGAATGAGAAATTGTCCCTCAATAAAGTTCCACGGACTATAAACCATCCTCCTTTATGTAGAGATCTTTAATTCTCCAGAATCTCCAGGTTGCCAAATTTAATTATAATTTTACAGTTGCTGACTTTGTATGAGCACAGCAAAAACTATGACAATTGACAGTTGTCTATCCAGAGAAGGGCTGTGTCAGTGTTTTGTAGTCTAATTGCTGTATACAATAGCATAATAGACTGTGTAACTGGCCTGAAAACTGTTTAGAAGTTTTCACTGTACTCTGTTTTTCAGTAGCTGCCAGAACCTAATCAGAATCCTAACTGACACATCCATATTAAAAAAGTTCTGCTAGCAAAGCTTTGCCATTTCAGAGCATGACAAAGTCACATCACTAGCTGACTGTTGTGCCAGAAAAGCCTTTTTATGCACAGTTATGTTTACAGAGAAGTTCTATCAAATTACCTTGGGTTATTCAAACAAGTAGTGCAAAAATTTGGTAGAAAACCAAAAAAACAAGAGCAGGCAAATAAAAGTTTCAGAACTGTCTGTGACTGTAGTACAAATAAAATAGATTATAACATGTTTTTAAATCCAGGACCAAAAAGCACGGAACAATTCCCATCTACGTTCTTTAATCTGCCCTCCTCTGCCCAAAATATAATGACCATATGTAAATTGCCTATTATGAACAGTTTATAGTATTTGCTTCTAGTCTCATCATTTGTAAACATTGCCTGCCAGTTGCTACTGTCCATAAATAAGATGTAAACTGAAAAGTGAACAATTATGGGTCATTACTTCACCCACACTTTATTTACTAGTACAGGTATATTTAGTGACTGTATTTCTAGTGGATGTACTTTGCCAAATAGCCTGGCCAACTTAGCTGTGGAGATTAGTATTCTTTCCTGGAAACTATTCTTGATGATAGCTACCCTATTGGTTCTCATGTATGCTTAGTAAAAATGTTTATTTAGGATTAAACTGTACTTAATTTCTTTTATGGTCAATAAAAAATATATAGCTAATCTTCTTTTTCATCCTCTATTGTTAGTTTTTCTGTCTGTTTGCTACTCAAAGTATCACAGAAGTCGAAGACAGACAGATTAATGCTTATATTTTAGTGTCAGAGAGTTTTGTGGTAGTGTTACTAATGCATTTTGATCCCAAGCAAGGAGGTTAGTGTCTAACTTTGTCTTGAAAAAAAAGAAGAGGAAAAAAATAAAAAAGAAACAACTAGTTGATTAATTCATTTTAATTGAACTAATTCGCATGGAATTATGCTTGTGGTAATTCAGAAAACAGTCACCTTTGATTAATATATATTATACAATTAGAAACATGAAGAAGCTTTTCAGTACAGCCTATTAATCTAAATAGTTTCTTCTAAGTCAAGCCACGTTTTACATGGACATTTTAATTTAGGGATCATTTTTGGAGCACTGTTTACATTCAGCAAAATTTAGCTATGATAATTAGTGAATTTAGTAAACATTTTAAATAGGTTTGGTATTTCCTGTTTGCTGTAGAGACACTGCAGATATAAATGCGTTGTGCACTTGTTTTGGTGAGGACACCCTCAGGTTACCTCTGGATATATGGTTTTGCTCATGGCTAGGTACAATTTGGGATCTGAAACATGAAGATATAGCCCATGGCTCGCAAAGCCCCTGAGCCACAGTTAACTGGTGTCTCAGAGCATACACCAGGAATATGGCATGATTTCTAATTCTTATATCTTTTCTGGACATCCATTATTGACCTCTGTTGAAAGCAAGGTACTGAGCTAAGTGAGCTTTTGCTAGAGCCAAATACAGCCATTCTTATGTTCGCATGTCCTAAAAACAGTACAATCACAGAAACATTGCTCTGCTTGAGCTAATAAATCTTCCCCTTCAGCAGGGATAATTAGTTTGTCTTTGGCACTACACTAACGCAAATATATTACTTCTTGTTCCAGAGCTGGATTGATCAGAGTTAATGTGCTGCTCTTGCATCAGGCTGTGCTGCTCACCATATCTTTATGTTCACTCAACCTCCTTTAACAAACAGAAGTGATGGTGATAACTAGGAGCTACAATTTTCTTGTATTCCCACCGGCACCAGCCTTTACACCACTAAATGTTTCTCATTACTGTAGCTCAGATGTTACCATTTTACCATGAGACTCAAAGTATTAGAAATACTGTCTATATTTTAGATGTAGTGTTGTTAATATCACTGATAGTAAATAGAGGAATACAAATACAAGAGGATTTTGAATTCATGTACTTTTAATTGCAGATATTTTCTAGCTGTGGAGGGGAAAAATGAAAATTTATAACCCTAATAAAAGAAAAAAAACAAACCAAAAACAAACAAAAAACCAAAACCCTACTCCTATCATATAGCTCGTGGCTTTCAGTGATTTTATGGTTTTCAGATTTATGATACTGGGATTTGGTTATCCCAGTTCACTAGCTAGTAAGCTACTTGAGGAATACCTTCTTCAGCTGGTCAGTCATCTGAACATTGAAATAAACAGGCAGAACACATTCTCATTTCTGTGCCTATAGGAAGACCAAAGGATCTAAATTTTAAATCACTGACACTCACTTCACCTACATTGAAAAGTTTAATGGAGACAGATAGTAATAGATTTTAGTATCCTCTATTTTGATTAACAAGCTTCTAGGAACCAGGTATCTAATATAAATCCTCAATTCAGGTTTAAAATGGAAACTTCAGTTTACTTGCTTTCAGCAGTTTCCCCTAGTAAACACTAAATATACAGAGAAATAGCAAACATGCGTTAGTTATTATTATTGGTGAAGAAAGGCTAGGAATAATTTTTTTGGTTGTTCATAATTTTATCTGTATTTTATGCCATAGTTCTGTTGTTTTCTGACCCTTGGATGAAGATTTCAATGTGAAGTATTTTTATAACCTTTCATTACTCATATATTTATTCTATTCAAAATCATCATCTAATTTATTTGCTTTCTTAGAAGTCTTGATTAGAGAAGTCACTCAGTGGTAGACCCTAATACACCAAAAAGTGGTATGAAGACATAATAATCTTGTAGGAAGCCTGAGGCACTTCCAGATGGACTGAATGATCTAAGAGGTAGTTTGCATCTCAGTCTTGCATGACACTGTGAATGGCAGATGGAGCAATAAACAAATAGGAAAAAGTGTTTGAATTCATCAGTATCCTGGTTTCAAGACAGGGACTTTTGAGTAAGCCAAACAATTGTGATTTTTGAATGTGGAAAATGGAAGCAAATAAAAGCAAAACAACAAAAAATAAACAATAAAATTCAATTCACCTTATTTGTACATTAACAAGAATTTACTGAAGGAAAATACTAAAATATAATCCAATGAGAGATGAAATCTGTAAGTGCTTTAGCATACTGTTTTATTCAAGTTCACTAGCCCTACATGAGGTTAAGATAAATTCATTCAGTTAAAGGACAAGAGGAAATGGCCACAAGTTGCACCAGGAGAGGCTTGGATTACACATCAGGAAGAATTTTTTCACTGAAAGAGTTATCAGGCACTGAAGGAGGCTGCCTGGGGAGGTGGTTGAGTCACCATTCTTGGAGGTAATTAAAAGACGGATAGATAAGGTCATCAGAGGTACGGTTTAGTACTGGACAGGTATGGTTGGACTAGATGATATCAAAGGTCTTTTCCAACCAAATGATTCTGTGATTTTGTAAAGTTCCTATCTTGTAACACCATTTTACCTGTAAATTAAGCTTTGATATATTGTTGCAAATTCATATGCTATGGTGATGTCTTTGAGATCTAGTCTCTGGCTTGAAATATCAGTAGTCAAGAAATGAGAAGAGCAAATTTTGAACAACATTTCAGATACTAGGAATAGAAAGATTTGAGTTTATGAAACAAGATTGAACAGATTAGGAAAACTGATTATACTAGGGAGAGCTGGGCACAATAGTAGATTTTGTCTGTTGATTATCCTGAAATAATTTGAAAATGAAATCAGCTTTGATGAACTGGCATTGGGATCAATATTTAGAGTTTAAGATCATAGAATCACAGAATGGTAGGGGTTGGAAGGGACCTCTGGAGATCATCTAGTCCAACCCCCCTGCCAAAGCAGGTTCACTTATAGCTGTTTGCACTTGATTTCATCCAGGCGAGTTTTGAATATTTCCAGAGAAGGAGACTCCACAGACTCTCTGGGCAGCCTGTTACAGTTCTCCGTCACCCTCCAAGTAAAGAAGTTTTTCCTCATCTTAGTGTCTTCCCATCCTATCCACCAGGATTGTGACATTAGCATTATTTTCTTTGTTAGAGTCATGCTTTATTTTTTTAGAGTAAAGAGGTGGTGCTCTTGTTCTGAATGAGTACTGAAGCATCACATAACTGATGTTCCCAGAAAAATTAAACAGCTTTTCAGCTGCTATGTAGCTTAACTTTGTGGTTAACTTTGGCTAGCTGCCATACGCCCACCCAGCCTCAACTCTCTGTCTTCAACAGGACAAGGGAGAAAATAAAATTAAAAAGCCCTTGACTTGAGAGGGCAGCCCCTGACCTGTTTTCACAGAGACCCTTCCTGTACCAAAATCTTGCCATGTACAGCCAATATGACTTGCTGCACTGGTTCTGGACAATTAAGGTTCCCATGCTTAGACTGGTTATTCAAATCATGGTCCTTCTACTGTCACCTCATGCTTCTGGCTGATTCTAATGAGCAGTGTTCACAGGCACTGCATATCAATTTCTTCAGACTGTTTTGGGTTATCCTTTTGTTTTAAAAGGACCTTTCAGGAGCATACTGTAGGCTAAGCACATCATTTCAGCGTGACCGTATTTTCTGTTACTCTACATTAGAGATTTTCACTGTAAACTTGCAAGACTCGGGAAAAAAGAACAGTGACCCAAACCTTTCCATAGTGCACAGAGGTATGGATTTGAGTCACTGAGAACAGGTTAGTAAAGCTTATTCTTCTACATGTGAAGAAGGCCACACAAACACTGTTGATCATGAAAACGGGTAATTTCCTCAATTTTATGACTTCCATGTCACAATTTATGTTATTTACCTGTGTCACAGATACCCAAGAGATTAAAAAATCTTTTTTCCAGGAGAAAGAAGGAACATATTCTGGGATGGACCGTTATTTGTTTTGTATTATTATTTCTTTAGCTAATTTATCCAACCTGGTAACAACTGAAGTGGAAAGGAAGGTATATTAACAATAAATAAATGAAAAAAAAAGTATTGATAAGGCTTAAAGTTAGTCTGTGAGTATCTAGAGGTTTTTTTTTTGTTGTTGTTGTTTGGGTTTTTTTTTTTTTTTTGTCATACTTTGTACTGGTTAATAAAGATACATGTGTTTTACCAGCGTGAAGAGTTCATATTTCCCTCTTGCACACACACTTTGAAAGCAAATTATTAGAAATATGTGAGCAGTGATTGGAAGATGTACATTATGAAGATGACAGAAAGCCTCAGATATGCATTGTCAATACAAATGTTATTATATTGTCAAGAATATGCAAAACATTGACTAAGAAAAAATAACTTCAGGTGACTGTTGTACATTAGTAGAATTGCGAATGAAAACTATCAAAGCTACCTCCCATAATGTAGATAGTTTTAGCTATTATTTTTAATACTTGATTTTAATAAACATTGAAATTCATGCGAACACCTTGAAATACTGGCAAATGCTACAAAAAAGTCTTCAGGGTCTGAGTTACCCAAGTTAACATGAAAATTAATAGATAGGTCTCAAGCCAGTGCAAATCAATGTGCCTAGCTTGGAGTCAAAGTAATTATGTATAATTACACAACTTGAGTTCATAATTCTTTCTTTTCCCCTTGAGGGATTTATTTTTTCCAATATCTAAAAACGGATGAGAACATCTTGTCTCACCATAAATATTCAAGGAAAACCAGGTACCTCAGGCACTCAGATAATATTACTAGTAGGCCAGGTTCTTTGGTGGTACAAACTATGGAGATCTGTTTGAATGTCTGTATGTTGTGGAAAGTAATGTGATTTTCTGACTTCTTGTCTTACTCATGCAAACCAGATCTTACCGCAAATAACATTTAGATGCTAAGCTTTACATATATGCAGAAACAACCTCAGAAACCTTGAAACTTCTTCAGCTACAAGTAAAACACAGGGGCTCTGTCTTGTCTCCGACTATAAAAGTACAGTTCCCACTGATTTCCTTGACAGTATTTACATATATCTTGAGGAAAATATGGGTTGAAAGAAAAACAAACAAACAAACAAACAAACAAACAAAAAACCAACAAGATGGGTTTTTAATTTAATTTTTTTATTTAATTTTTCTATTTTCTATTTATTTTTTCCACTGTAGGGTAACAACATCCACCACAGCTGACCTACCTCTTCGTATACAGTACGCTTACAGTCCAGGCTAGAAAGACAGAAAGCTGTCTTGCTATTTCTTATCCTGTGCTTGAAGCATCACATGCTTCTCCTCTATACAACCAGGCACAGCAAAACACAACTGCTTCTACAAGCACTTTTGGGCAGGAGAGGCAAAGCTGATATCTCTGCATTCCATTTCTCTCCTCATACTTCTCTATTTACACATCTTAATCGGCAGTTAGTCTATGGCTGTGATATAGAAATACTGCAAGAAAGCCGCAGACTGCAGTCAAACTAATTACACACAGTGTTGTTTACATAGTGATATATTTTCCAAGTAATAAGGTATTAAGAATGGAAACCATTATCCTGTATAATTATGGGCCAGCTATGCTGACTCCATAAATGAATAATTATGCAGCCAAATAGTTTGGCCACTATGTATTATACCAAATAAATTTACAGGTGTAATTAATAAATAATAAGATTGTTAACTATGGATTACCATTCTTGCATTTGCTGTGTTTATCTCATTCTAAAAAGAAAATTTAAAAGATTTCAACAAAAAATTAAAATAACAATGCTAACTAATTTTAAATTTGAAGGGCCATGTCTTCTTTAGAAATAAGAATCCGAACTGCACTGTTGTTTCAAATGGCAGTAAAACAGTTTGTCTTTTAAATTTTGTCTATGTTTATCATAGAATATTAAATCTCTTGCTCTAATGCTGTGGACAACAGAATGCTGAATAGATGTGTTGAAGATTAAATGATGTCTGAAGAATTTCCAGGACATCTGTTGCATGATTTAAGTATGCTAATTCCTGGGAGATATAGTGTACAGTAATTTTTTTAAACGAATTGAAAATGTGACTGTCCTTGGCTTCTTATACATAAAGAAATAAAAGTAAGTTATATCACTGAAATTTTCTTTCTACAGTATGTCAGATTATACCCTCAATAACATCAACAGCCTGAGGTATTTCATGCATTTCAGAGACATAGATGTTACCAATAGTTGCTCATCTCCAGTTATAAAAGGAGCCAAAACTTACTCCTGGCATTCCAGTGAAGACTGGTACCTTCAAGAGGGATAAGAAGACAGATAGCACCAGCTGTTACGTCATGACAATAAGATTGTTTCACAAGATGATAATTAATTACAGTACAACCAATTAGACATATTTCTATCAGCTTCCTTGGCTCAGACTGTTTACTGAATAACATAAATGAGTTTACTTACGATGAGTTTAATTAGTGTTGGGCAAAGTGTTATAAATGTCTTGGAAATCTTTGTTTTGGTTTTTCACTTGAAAAGGGTGCACAAACAGCATTTGTCTCTTTTTAATTCTATTTGTGATTTGTAAGAACTCAAACATTTAATTGGACTGTAATTCAGTCTAATTGTTTGTTTGTGAATGGTTTTCATCACCTAACTCTTCAATTGTTATTTGTTCATTGTTTGCATTGTGCAATGATTCATTGGGTATCTTAGTGTAACAGAAATCTCTATATTTTTTGTGTGTTTATTTTTTGTCTTCTTCATGATCCCAATTGAAATGACAGAAATTGGTAGTGTGGAATGTACAGTTTGCTTTGTTTAACTTTTATAAAAGGTACAAAAGTACCTTACTCTAACTAAAAAATAAATTTAGTGTTTTTTTCTATGTAATTTTGCCCACCTATTCCAGTAGCGGCATGAACTTCACTGTCTTTCTTACATGATAAAAGGTGACAAAAAAGAATATTACTAAGTGATAGATATTCTTTACATGGGGATAGAGTTGTAGACTAGAAAGAATTGAATATACTAACATTTAAAAAATGGATAAAGGACTAAGATAATTAAATTCTTGCTAGCCTGATACTGATCCTGGGCAAAATAATGGAGCAGCTGGCAAGGGGTTCAATTAAAAAAAAAACAAAAACAACTAAAGAAAGGTAAAATAATTTATGTCAGGTAATACTGAAAATAGGTCATGAAGCTAACTTCATGTCTTGACTAACAAGATTTAAAAGTCTGGCTGATGAAGGAAATGGCGGCACTGCAACAAACTGCAATCAGACATTTGACCTTGTAACATGGATTTAAAATATAAATAAAAATTACAAAATTTATTACCCCTCAGGTTTCATAAAGTGAGTGTGAAAGAAGACTAATCCATAGTGGCTGTATGTTTCATTTGGTCTCGAATACACCAGGTTTTGCCCGTAGATTGTACCATTATCAGTGACCTATCAGTGATATTCTATCATGATTAAAAGTAGATTTTGGATTCTGATAGCAGAGATTTCAATGAAATTATAAATAGCAAAGAGACAGGCCACTTCTACAGAAATACTTGCATCAGTTGGTAAGCAAACACATTTTAATATAGCCAAATGTAATGTCACTTTTTACATGGTTGTTAGTCATTGCTACAGGGAAAGCAAATTTGTCCCTGAGAAAACTAATTCTAAAGGAATTAAGGATCTTTCCAAATTGTCAAATAAACATGAACTTCCAATAAACAAATTTGGTTCATATAAACTTTGGATTTACAAAGAAGGGCTTATTGAAAAGAAAGAGAGACATGATGCTACCTCTTGCTTCTATTGACAAGAACGTTTTTAGGTTTCTGGTTTCAACAGCTTAAAAAATATTGAAAAACTTAGACAGCCCAGAGAAAAGCCTTAGCAATAAATGGAAGGGTTCAACAATACAGTGAATGAAGAGTTGCATGAACATACTCTCAAAGAACTGAAGTGGAAATGTGGAACATGATAATAAAAGACTTTAACACTCTATGTCTACTTGATAACTGGAAGTCCAAACCTGATTCATGGAATTCTTTCACCTTTTCTCTGGCAGAGGACACAATAGTAATGCCAACATTAAATTTAATCCATACAACTAAATGTATGAATTTTGGAGATTCAAGAAATTTCCTTGAATCTGCAAAAAACATGGTAGGGATCTGCTGTTGTGACTGTCTCCCACAGAAGAGAAAAAAAGAGGGTAGGATGGAAGGAGAGGGCATCTCCTTGAGATTGCGCACACATCAGTTTATTGGGACATATACCCTCTTTCCAATGACAGCAAAGTGAGAACTCAGTAAGTGCCAGACACCAAAGCAAAAGACAAACAATGTTTTTCTCAAGACAAGAGAAGCACCTGCCAAACAAGCCTGACCTGTAAGGATCACGTGGAGAAATGTTTCCCAGGATACCACATCCAGGGAGATCACTGAGATTTTTCTAAAATTAAGTCTCTAGATCGATTCCTTTAAAATATTGACATTGATTGATCTGTGACACCGATTACATTCCTGACCAAGGTAATCAACTGCTACCTGCACTGTGGTTGCATATCATTAGTTAATGATACCACCATTGCTATAATCTATCTGACACGAACTCTGGAGACATGAGGCATTTCTCTTGCTGGATACAATTATCTTTCTTTCATTGCTACGCTTATAAGTGACTCTCATGTGTCCAATTAAGTTCTCATTTACTTCCTTTTAGTTCCTCTGACACTTTTTTCAAAAGAAGTTAGGTGTTTCCCACTGAGATTACTAATATAACAAATGGAGACCTACTCAAACTCTGAATAACAAGCTTCTTTTAAATCTACATCACCCTTGCCCTGAGGTAGTTCAAGAAACTATGCTTGTATCAAAAAGCCACATTGAAGGCTCCAGGGTCATTGTTATCTTTCCAGGTCTGAACACTAGTTTCTGCCTTTATTTCCTTTTCTGGGTGACAGTTCTGAAGGGCTGACATTAATCACCAACCATCTCATGATGGCATGTAATTGCATATATCAAAAAATATTCATCCTCGGGGCAGCTGTCAGAGCTAGAACACTAGACATCAATCCAATTAAATGCTAGCATGGAGATAATTGTTTGTCACTCAGTCCAAGGAAGAGAATATCATTAATGTTATGTCCCACAAATGACCTTTGCGTCACCTGGTGTCCGTCAACTAATTATAAATCTGAGCACTTCCCATGTCAATCTGATAGATTCAAAATACTGATCTAAACACAGAGCTGCATGTGAAAGTAAGAATGAAAACTTTTATTCTCATACTTATTTTTTTATGGATGATTCTGCTGATATTAGTAGTGAATAACAAATATATATTATGCCGATTTAATTCCAACAACATAGACGGAAGCAGTTGAAAATTACAACAGAAACATGGATCATTATGTGAGGAAAAAGGACTTGAGAGAGAAACAATGTGAAAATGTATGAAAATTTGACCATTTTTCTAGAGCAATTCAGATATAAATGTGTGTTATACATAGAAGGGGAAAAAAAACCCCAAACAACCCAAACCAAACTACAGGCATGTATCTATGAGTCTAGGACAGTAGGGTTGCTCTTTCAGCTCAAATGATATAGTGATCACAAAGGAATGGATAAGTGACAAAATCTGTTACTGTCTTCCTCTATATGAATTAATTTGATCACTAGTTTATATATCTGTTTATTTAATTAGCAAAGGGTCTGACATCCATGATTGGTGCATGTAGAAATGAAGCTCCACTTTTGTGTGCATGGAAGAAGTAATTTACACGATATTGTCTTAGTGCTGTAACAAGATAGTTTTCAACATCCTTGTGCTATAATTATAGGTCCTTTAATTAGCAAAGAATACTGCAATTAGTGTCTTTGCACATTCCAGACATCATTACTGCTACATTACCCATGCACTTCACTTGCTTCAATAGTTTTGAATTAAGTATAGATCACATTCAAGGTTCCTCTTTTAACTTTTTAAATTCTCCATTATCTAGATTAATATTATGACCTAGTTGATATCCCTCTCATTTTTCCCTCTAGATCACTTTCTCTAGTCTGCTACTGTAGATCTTTTTCTTTGGATTAATATATTGGGGTTTTTTAGCACCAATTTTTTTCCAACTTTTTTTATCCAAACACATTTCTGGTTTGTCCCACCTTAATTACAATTTACTATAAAAATGCAGTTGTTTATGACTGTTAGTAACTCTGCAGTTCAATTTAGACTTTCAATTATTTTCGTTGAACTTCAGAGATTATTGTAGTTTTTACAAAGGAGATAAAAATCTCTTTTGGGTACACGCAGTAAAATCTCAGCTCTAGAAGAATTTTTTGCTTGGTTGGGGTTTTTTAATTATTATTGCAAAAATCTATTTATGTCAAAATTTACCCCAGATGTTTTGTGAACAATTTGCACTATGACACATTTTTTTTTATTCCTTTACAAAAGATTGCATCTTTTGCTTCCAGCAAGCTGCCTAGCTGCACTATCCTGATATGGAATTTTTCATAAGCTTTACATTTAAAAGCTGTGTCTTCATGTCTTTATAATGTAAGGATCAGAGCTGACTCATTACTAGCTGATTCATTCTAAAGAAAGCCCTATCCAAAGCCAATGAGACTAAAATTATGCCATTGACTTGGGAAGGATAAGGATGACCCCAGAATTCAAAATATTTTTTGCCTTGTCTACCGACATAGTCCTGCAGTTGCCATTTGCAATAACACTCACCTGAACAAAAAGCATATAATGCACATATTTATATTTGAACTTGTTATTCAGCAGTGGTTTTTTGTTTTGTTTTGGGGTTTTTGTGGGTTTTTTGTTTGTTTTGTTTTTGTTTTGTTTTGTGGGTTTGTTTGGGTTTTTTTTTTAAGAGTGGTATAGAAATTTTCAGAGTACTATCATAAACATATATTTTTGGGGAAGGATGATTTACACCCTAAAAGCATCTGTTTTCCTGCCTTTACTTTAAGTAGAGCATAGGGTGTACTCATTCAGATCAATGCTTAATCTGGACAGATAAAATGCACTCAGTGAACTCTAATTTCAAGATCTCATAGCTCTCCTGACCCAAGCTCGTAATACCGAGGTTAAATGTATTTTGTTGCAGGAATTATTCCCATGAATAATCTGAAGATTCAGGTCATTTGAAGATGATTCCCACTATTCAGGAAAGATTACATACTAAAGACAAATTACTACACATGCACACATGAACAACAAACGTTGATTTTGAATACTAATATTCACAACCTGAAAAATACTCTTGTTATGAAGTAGAATATGCACACATAATTGTACTTATTAACACTGTTATCTTAAATATTGAACTCTTATGGTGAGAGAAAGCCCTGCTACAGTAAATCTATAGACTATATGGACAAGTAGTGGAGGAAAAAAAAATATTCTTTTCACATAGTAGATCAATACCAAAGCGAAGAAATTCCAAAATAAAAAGACTTAACAGTGTTATATGTGTAAGAGTCACGTTTTGAAACAGATCTCTAAGAGTTTTTCCCTGGGGCCATAATTATACCAGTCACCCCCTATTTCAGCCTGCTTCAAGAAATTAGACAAAAATTAAATTTATTACTTTTAACTTGATGCTGTCTTATACAAAACACTATTGGAGAGCTTCTGTCATTTTGAGCCACTATTTATTTTGTGCTAATGAAAGAAGACACACAGATCACTATTATAAAGCAAATCCTCGACAATATCAACAAAATCCATCTTGTTGCAGCAGTATTTTGTAGCACAGCTATTCATTTTTCCCCTTCATTAAAACATTTTATCATGTTAATTACCATTGTGACAATTTTAATATTGGAACAAATTTTACTACCTGCAAAATGAAGTCCTGGAAGGATTGCCTTCCTCAGCCATTACTTCTCCTGAGGTTGTTCAAGTACAACAAGTACAACTAGATTCAGAATAACTTAAAAAAAAATCAAAAAAACAACCAAACAAAAAAAAAAACCAAACAAACAAGTTTTCTGTTCATTGATACTAAAAATTCAAATTAGTAAATAAAACATAAACTTTCAGTAACTCTGCTGCAATAAACTAATCAATAGATGTTTTCTCAAACCCTATATACATAACTTAAAGTCAGACCAACTCTGCAGTTCTCATACAGTGAAATTCACTGCAATAAAGCAACACTTTTCCTGATATGTAAATCAAATATTTTTTCCCCATAATTGAAGAGATAACTACTTAAGGATGTGTTCTAGAGTGAAAAAAAAATTGTATGTTGTCAATTTCAATTTAAAGCTTTTGTAAATTTTTGTCCTTTGCTGCTATGAAATTTTGAACCAGGCATCAAGGAGAAGCAGATATATCCAATGCAGCAAGAGCTTCCTTGGTTGAGAATATGAATACATAGTTCAGACACACTCATTTTAGTGAGTTCCACCTCATATGATCTGCTTGGACCTTTAATACTAACATTTAACTGAGAGGGATCCGTACTGCATTAGAAACAGAAGGAGCATCCCATTCTGGGAACCATTGCCATCATGTTCCAATATGCGGTTTAATTCTTTCTAAGTGCATGTGAAGGACCAGGTAGAAGAAATTCAAAGGGAAGATATATCCCTATGGCCTTTAAAAACACGTTGTCTATATAGTGAAGTCATTGTTTTGTTTGTTTTTCTCTATGGTGGAAAAATGCCAAATTTCACAATATAATTGTTGCATCCAACCAAAATGATTCTATTGTGTTCCATGTTTTGAAACTAACCTGGAGAGACCAGGAGAACTGAGGGAACATTTTCTTCTTGATTGTCTGGAAAAAAAAAAAATAGTCACTAAATAGTTAATGTTCTGGTTGTATCAAAATATGCTTAATATTTCTTTGGAAGGGAAAACAAAGTTGTTTAATAAACAGTAGAAACTACTTCTGGGGCATTAAGTCCATCTTATAATAGTGTTTTTTGAGATCAATGTACTTTATGTCCAAATGAAATGGAAAAAAAGAGAAGAAACAAAATAGGAAGCAGGTGAGAAGGGAGAAAATGGAAATTTGAGAGTGAGTGACTTGGGAAAACTAAGGTTTTAAAGTCAGTTGCTGGTTTTGATAATTATCTTTAAGTGAGAAAGTGAGTAAATGTTTCTCTGTATCTGCTATGGATATAAAAATCTTATTTGCAAAATGGGTTATTTCAGTTTAGAAGAAATCTTTGCCCACTACATAATCATGTTTCTTCAGTAATAAAGTCAGCACAGCTCTCACAGAGAGCAGTTCCTACTAACTGGCTGTAAAATTGGTCTGCCCTATCCTTACCCAAGGTCATGTGCTTCAGTTATTCCAAAAAGAGGAATTGTTGCTGTGTTGATACATAATGGCTTAACTCACACTTGAGGTGTATATGTCAGGGATTTGGCAAAATTAAGAAGACGGGATTTTTAGGGACATCTTCTCTAGGACGAAGAACAAGACATTTAAATAACTTTATTTGACCTGCCCATGGTATGGGCATACTGCAACAAATAACAAAACCCTCTGTGTGTCCTATTCCTATTGCTTTTTTCTACCAACAATAGCTATTAATTATTTTAATTCACTAACAGAAATGCCTGTGAAACTAGTTCAGAAGGACAGAGCAGAGAGGCTTATCAGCAAATCTAACCTACTTTTCATAACAAAACTGGTCTCTCGTTCAAAATCGAAGGATAGAGGGGAGCAATAACACAACAACACGTCCCTGGTGGCATAGTCATACAACAGTTGTGAATCTCATTACAACGGATTTATTTCTGCCAGTTCTCTTCTTTTCGGTGTTGTTTTGCTTGTTTCACATCTACTGCATGCATGTACCATTTAGAGCAACAAAATGCCGTATAAGAGCAGAGACAGACTAATCCCACCTCAGGTCCAACAATTCCTCAATTTAACTTCAATATTTTTCTGTAAAGTCCTTATGGAGAGTTAC
>NW_010319667.1:105935-142448 GCF_000700745.2 Antrostomus carolinensis | reverse complement strand
CTGCTGAACAAATAACACATACTGCTGCTGAAGCATGAGCCAACAAAAGTATTTTCTGAATAAATTTATGAATCAAATTTATCTACTTGGAAGCTTAAAGATAGAAGAAACTCGAAACTGAAATATGACTTCTGGGCCTTGGAGAAAAAAATAAAAAATAAAAAAAATTACAGTCCTCTGTGACAGTAGTTGATAAAAAAAACTAGATCCACACTCTGCAGTAATTCGTTTGAGTTCTCTGGTGTTCTGTGTTCTGCTTTTATAGAGAGAAATGTTTACTAGTATTAGATGAAAAAGACTTGTATCTTTCTATAGAGTGTGCATATTGATTTTTTTGTGCTTTGGGTACAGGGATCAAATTATAGCATTGAGTTTTGTACACTGCTTGATGCTATGTTACTTCTTTACAACCCACCACGATCCTGGACTACATAAGTTGCTTCATATGGTCCTTCAGGAGGATCCAACATGTTAACAGGCATGAAAAATCCTGTTGAGATACTCTACCATTAATTAGCTTCAATAGCTCACTAACATAGCTGTGCTAACATTATTCATGCTAGGTAGACCTCTTAAATGCTACAACTGGAAAATCTCTTTCTTCAAGGAATATCCCATTCAAAAAATCATCCCCTAGCTTTTAAGACATGTTAAATTCCATTGGTATAAAAAGTTCTGAAATTCATGCCTACTGTTTCGCATGTGTGTAACATCCTGACATCTTGGTTTAATTTTCCCAAGGATACTTAGATCATGAAGAGGATACAAGCAGAACCAGGCATAATACATTATTCAAGAAGGTTAGTTAAAATAAAAAGTGAACTTCCTTTTTTTTTTTTTCAATTTTATTCAATCTCCACATTAATACATGGAAGACAAGTAAAATAGTATGTTTGAAATTAAGAAATCAGGGAAGGGTTATTTTTTCTGTTGTCTGCAAAATTTTTTCTGCATGCCCAAGGCAAATTTCTATGAATGTTAGCAAGGTCCTTACATTATCTCTGTGACTTCTGTAAAATTAATCTCAACCACAGTTAAATATCTTCAAAACATTGAACACTTCATGTATTTTTAACACCTATAGAGATAAATTTACACTGTTTTTGATTAATTAATCTGAACTATTTCTGCATCAATGTTAAGGCCACGTCAATTGAGCACAGAATGACCCCTTCACTGTGTTACTTATAAAAAGAGCCTTGGATGTCAAACTTAGATGTACAGTTATACAATCAAGACAGACATTTGCTCAGGTGAATCTCCACCCATCAACATAGCTCTGCCTCCTCCTATTTCACATGTACTTGAAGGCAGAAATCTGGACCAGTGTTAACAAGCAAATTTCGATGATGCATAATCACTAGAGTACCCCTCAGAGATGTCCAATTGTCTCATCATTTTGTGGTCAGCATACCTCCAATGTACAGCTGAAGCAGTGTCTTCCTTATCTCAAATTACTTGATGTCTACTGGTGCAGTGAGAGCTCTGAGCTTCTGTCTTATAGGAACAACAATTACAAGTTGATCTTTGCCATATTTTCCAGTACTATAATTTATCCCATATATCTTAGATTGAACTTAGAAAACCTCATGTAGAGGTCACAAGACAGATGATGAATTCTCAAAATTGGATATAAACCCCTCGAGCTGTAGACCAGGTCAGAGGTAGTTCTCTATTTCTGAATTATTAATTCCTTTAAATAATTAGCAGACATGCCACTCAATTATCCTTAATTTTCACATCCCATTTAAAGGTCACTAGGTTTTAGACTCATCCTTAATTTGGCATAAAAATTATCTATACTTCCCAGCTTTGACTTTACGTCCCTGCAATCTGAAAAGCACAAATTAATTTTGACAATGTTAACTCTTTAGTGAGAGTAAGGTGTCTGTGTGCATCCTTTCTCTGTTTTCACTTATAGCAAAAGATGTTGTTCGATTATTTAAATTTAAAGAAAATTGCATTTCCTCAGCTAATTTAAATAAACTATGCCTCCTCCATCCTCTCCTCTCCTCTCCTCTCCTCTCCCCTCCTCTTTCTTAACCTATTAAAACTACCCATCCTCTCCTCTCCTCTCCTCTCCTCTCCTCTCCTCTCCTCTCCTCTTGCATATCATATTTCAATATTTATATTTATTTAATATATCTGGACAAAAGCAATGTCAGAAATTGTAATACAGTGGAAAGTTCTGCTATCCTGGATTCTCTCCTTTATGCTTGTGACAGTTATATGATGATAGGAACTAACCTGATTGATAGTTTTCTTTATGATGTCCTTTGGGTCACAGAAAAACGTGATTTCTTACAGACCAACAGAGTTTTCAATGCAGAATAAAATGCTGAATAATCTTAGCTATGCTGCATGACAGATTGTTGTCCTTTCTTCTTTCCTCTCGGCAACTTCAAATTAAATTGCCTTCAGTAAAAACATATAAAATATAATTAACCTTAGTGATCCTGTTATCCTCAATGTCCCTTAATCCACCTAGTACAAAGCAGAGAGAAACATTTCTTCTTTATAATGACTAAATATTCTATAACAAAATATGGAGTTATCCAAATGTTACTGTATCACAGGTAGCAATACTGAACTGTTGTCAAACTTGCAGTAGTGGTATGGCGTGGAATGACAAGCCTTTGTGACATTGGCTTCTTAGTTCAGTGAATTTCTTTTGTAGTTTGAAACAACCTGGATTAGTTTGAGTTGTAACTCTGTCATAGACTGGGTTGGAGATTCTATGCACATCCCTTTTCTTCTATGTTTGTCACCCTACCTGTCAGCTGGGATGATAATTCTTGCCTGCTTTACTGGAATGCAGTGAAGATTAGGAAGGAATTTTATATAGAAATTATCATATGATTTTCTGAGTTTATTGGTAAGTACAAAACATCTAGATGCCAACGGTTTGGTATCTCTAGAAATTGATTATACCAGTCCTTAGTTTTACTGTTCATGAGAATATAATTACTTATTTTCAGAGTAATACCAAGCTAAAAAGAGCTGTGCAGTTGGTCGCTATCTATTAGAAGGAAGGATGAAGAAATTAATTTTGGAATTGTTCGTCTATGTGTAAAAGCTGAGGTACCAGGTATTACCACATTTCCTTATTCCATTTGATACCTTTCCTAAAACACAAGGGAATAAATCTTCCATCCTCAGTCTTGGAAAGCCCACCAACTTAATAGAGAGATGTTGCTATAGGACTAGGAAAACCAGCTGAAGTTCCCTGTCCTTTTTGAGTTTTTGTTGTTATGCTTTTAACTATCATTATATAAAAATTTTTTCTTAATGTTTTGAATTCATTGACATCTGCAGACAACAGTTGTGAGAGTGCACTCTTTATTTACACCACGTTTAGTGTGTGAGTTTCCACAGGACTCAAATTCAATCAAATACTCGAGTAACACTAAATGAAGATGGTTGCAAAGAGCCACAGGTGATTCTAAAATCCAAGGAGATTATCATGATCATACCAGATATCATAAAAGTCACCGTAAGATAAAGACATATAAAGATCACTGTAAGATAAAGACACATAAAAGACTGTAACTGAAGCCTAATTGCTATTATTAGGTTAACTTTTGTGCAGTAAAGCAAAGAAAACTTTCCCAAACTCTTTTGATCACTACATTGGAGTGAGCCCACCACAAAGTTATCTTTGCAGTTCACTTTGAAACTTGAATTAGTAAAATTCATTCATTTGCTGCATTCTTTCATATCTGTTGTCTTTGTCATTTGTCTTTTCTATTGCCATTGAAAAGACAGAAAGATGAAATCCCATCTAAAGGAGAATTCAGGGCTTAACTGGCCTATGGATACCTTCTTTAATGATATCAATGTTACCCCAAAATAATTAGATTCTTCAGTTGCTGGGAAGGATGAAGGAAAGAAAAACTAAAGTAAGTCCTATGTTTCCTGCAGAGAACTTAGTTCCTGTATAAATCAATAAGAAATAATTTCCAATTGGACGTTTACAAAATCATTTATTTTTTCACTCCCTACCTGAAAACATATACAAGGAATTCAAGCAAGTGCTGTGCCCGTACAACTTAGGCAGTTATAATCCAGAAACACAAAGGTTAAAGTTACAATTAAATCCTTACTCTTACAGGCACAGCATAAATAAGTAGATGTGGAAGGCACATCACAGAAAACACAGATGAAAGAATGAAAGAAGGAATAGATACAATCTCTGTGCCTCCTTTATAGGAGTAAGCCTAGAAGCTCAGAATAGTCTCTGATGCAACTTCATCTAACCATCTTTCAGATTCTATCTATCCTTTCCTGACAATATCACAGCCCTTCTAAGAAGAAAATGGTAGTCTATTGGGAAAAAAAAAAAAGCAAGCCAGACACACAACAGCATGTTGCTGCTTGGTTACAAGACCTGTTTTCTGCATTTAAAAACTGTGCGTGTTTGTGAAGTTTAACCTTGAGCCTCAGCTCATGGGCTTGCTCAGAACACAGTGCAGATGCAGAAATAAAGAAACTAATTTATTGTCTCCTGGAGATCAAAGGCAGCAGCAACATATGGACCATGCTTCCAAATTCCCTTTCCTTTTTTTTTATCTATTGGCAAATGCTGCCTTTCTAATATCTCTAGCTGTATTTTTTATATTTCATTACCCAAAGTGAAATCACAGCTGGAACTCATGAGAAAAAAAAAAAAAAAAACAAAAAAAAAACCCCAAAAAACCAAAACCAAAAACAATCAGAACAAGTCTTCCAAACACGTGTGTTTTCAATCCAGGCTAGAAGAAAGGAATAACTGTGATAGCTAAAGGCAGCAAATATCTGTACATAGCACTGCTTTCATCATTCTTCTCTGTCAGAACTTGTTTTGATTTCTTTTCATATTCTGCTATGAATAAAGGTTATGCATTGACTATTAAATGTACTGGGCTTGATTTTGAGACTTTTCCTTGAGCTAGATGAGAAGGCACTTCACTGAAGTTGGTAGAGATAATCAGTTTCCAAATATCAGTAAGGGGGTTTTATTTTGTTTTGGTTTTGGGTTTTGGTTTTTTTTTTGAGGGGGGGGGGTATTGGTTTCTTTTAAGAGAATCCCATAGAATACATACTGAGCAACTGGAAAACTTTGAAACACAAATATAAATCAAACAAAATACATCATGATAAACTGAAATGGAAAAATAAAACTTATGGATGGGTGAGCAAGAAAGAATTGCTCTTTAAAAGAAAAAGTGTAGTGTAGTACTATATATTAACTCTATTTTGGAGTGTAGTTCAGTATTATAACCCCCTGAAGTATCTGGAAGAATGGATTCTCTAACAGAGATCTTTTTATAGCATTGAGGCCTAGAACACTATTAACCCATATTGCAGGATGTTTTCTCAGCTGTCTGATTATTCTGCTTTATGAACCACCTTTATATGAAGGATCCTTTCTGCATTCAGTTTCACTGTGGCTTAGGCTCTGGAGAATTTCCTTTACATTGAGCATCCTGGGATTTATTCGGTAGAGAATTTTGCAAAGTGTAGGACTTTGGCTTCTTTTTCAATGCTGGAACTAATAAGGTGAAGCCCTCATGTCCACATAGACTGGGGCTGCATCCACTACTGATTACTCTTATTATTTATGACTTACACAATGTGACTTAGCAACTTTAGCATCATATTTAGTACGGTGCACACAGGGATAATGAAATGCCAATCTGCTTTTTGAGTCACTGTTCTTGCAAAGACACATCAGTCCCAAAGGCAGGCTTCACTGTGATATCCCCACCCTCTGAAAGAGTGAAGCAGTGATAGTAGTTTCTCTAAACTGATAGGGATTAGTTTAGTAAATGTTTATTTTTTCTGTCCCTCAGATATTATAATTTTTCCCCTAGCTTACCTTAAGGAAAACGTGCCATTTGTATCAAGAAAATGGATCTCAGAGTCTTCTGCAAATGACATATGCTCTCAGTAATATATATATGCTGCACATGTTCTGCCAATTAATTCTGTCCAGGTAATTACATCTTCAGAGTAAGCAATCTTTCACAATGTCTAGTAGAAAGAGCTCTCAGTTAAAATTGGACATACTCAACAGCATAAGTAACATTCTAAATAATAATAATAATAGTTTTATAGGTTTACAACAAAGTAGAAGGTGACAAAAAATGAAGATCTGAAAATCCACTAAGTACATAATCAAAATCAGTAGCAATCCCAGTGAACTTCTTTGGTTTTCAGATCAAGCTGCAAATACAGGCCCTATATTTTTATTTTTTCAGCAATCTCTGACACAGAAGATGTAAAATTGAGGGATTAGAGCCTCTGGTGCTGGATATGTAGATTCAAATTTCCCCAGATTAAAACAGTATGCCAATAAATAATAATGTTCAGGGATGGTTTCAGATTAGTTTCAATTAAAAGTTTCAATTAAAAATATTTATGTTTCTTGAAGAAATGACTTATTTTGAAATTATGTGGAAAATGTAATTTAAAACTTCCTTGTGATGTACAGTTTTATTTTGTTTGTTTCTTTTCTGTTTTCTAACTACCAACAATATATGATCAGTGGAAATGAGAAAATACTACAATAACAACAATAAAAATGCTGGCAAGTAAAATAAGTCAGCTTGATAATTACAGATGATAGCAAGTAAAAAAATCCTTTAACTTTTCTGCTCAGACTTTAAATACTAGTTTGCCTGTTGTTCTGAGGGCTTTTTCTCCTGATTTTTGTCCTTCTACCTTCTCTAAAATATACACAAACCAAAACAAGGATGCTCGTTTGGGATAAGTATTTACTACCATGTGAAAATTGAGCTTCAGTGTATCACAAGCGTGGCATCATTTATTCAGAAATGCTTTGAAAAATTGCATTCTCCAGATTTTCTGCATAAATAAGAAGGATCTACTTGTTTTATAACTGAACTGAGTCCTATGAAACACAAGCCATGCTCCCAAACTGTCAATTCAAGGGATTCATTTAGAGCCAAAAAGCTTTAAAGCTGTTTTGTTGACAGGAAGCATATTTTATAGTCTTTCACTTCTGCCATTGTGTAGGAAGCAATTCTACACTGGTAGTTTAACCTTCATCTACAAAGAGCAATTGTTCTACCCATGAAGTCTGTACTGTTTTCACTTCAGGAATACACTAAAGACATTATTAATGGCAGAAGTTACAAAAAGAATGGTATTCTTATAGCAAATACTGTCAGTTTAAATGCAGACAGATATTTCTTTTAAAAGCGTAAAATTGCTAACCTCTGGCAGATTTTGTTTTGTTTTGTTGTTGTTTTGTTATTCTTCCTGCTTCTCTTTTTAGACATCCAAATATTTGTTAAGTCTCTTCAGATCTAACTGGCCAGACCTAAATGACTACATTCAACTGAAAAACATACATCAAATCTGTGTTTGTTGATTTGTTTCTGAAAGACAATCACTAATATTGTATTTCAAGACCTGCTTATTAGTGGTAGGAGGTGATAGTAGCAGAAGGAATAAATATCAAGTTCTACAAGACTAATTGAGTCATTCATTAAGAAGTTACAACATCAGTATGGAATCAGTGTTGGGAAATATTTCAAATCCCAGGCTTCTTTATTCCAGGAGAATATTTTTCTCAAGGAGATTTTACATTAAATTATATTTTCTCTGCCTCTACTGTCCTGAACAAGGGTGTCTTTCCAGAGCCGAGCCAGTTCATGAGAATTAAGTCACTATTTTGGCAACTCTTCTTGCTTTTGTCACCCAGAGTCTTGGTCTACATATTCCTAGGCAGGTTTCTCCATCACTGAGCTGCTATGCAAAAAGTAGGTAATGATTTTACCACATCATCCTCCAGCCACTTTATAAGCTGACCCATTGTCTTCCTCCAACAAAGGATGAGTTAGGTGTTTAACAGAGATGAGAATTTAAGCCTGTGACTCCTATTTTCACACAAACATCTTACTCCTGGTTGCAAGTGAATGAGCAATGTGGTGATAGAAACAAGATTTAAAACGTAATCTCCTCCCAATCATTTCCCATAGGGTACCCTTGCCAGCTTTCTGCTCTGTGTGTACCTGTTGTAAACTCTCCTGAAAGCCTTAATTCTCCTCAAGCAATGTGCAGTTAACCTAAGCACTAACTCAGCAGTATAAATTACAGTCCCAGCGTTGAACTACAACTGTGCATGTGTCTGTACCTCGGCAACTTTGTGAACATAGACTGACTTGCTTAGGATAAAACTGTGTTAAGAAACTTTACATTTTGGAAAGACCTGCCTGGAAGATGAAGTATGCCAATATGAAAACTTGAGAGGAATATCCATAGAGTATTAAACAGAAATATATGGTGACAGTAAACAGCTATTTAATTTAGGCTGCAAAGCATTTATACTTGGTAATTGAGTACAAAGAGGGAAAGATTCAGTTTCATTTATATCCAATTTTATCCTCTTGTGAACCTGACATACTAAAAAATACGCTTTGTGAGTCCAGTCACACTTATAAGATGGGGACTAATATTCTCTGATCCATTTATATTTCAGTCATTGCGTTTTCCTGCACAGGCACTGATGTAATTGGAAGTGCAGGGTTCTCGGTCAAGCTCTGGCTCTGTGCAGCCTGATCGTATTTCTACTTGTACTATGCATAATTGTCCAAGCAAGCAATGCAGCCCAAGAGCATCTATGGAGCAAATCTTAATATTGAAGATCCAAACAGGTATTTCAGGAATGTCTTTTGGAATAACCATGATCTGATGCCATGGACAAAATATCCACTATTGGATGGACACTTCTGGAGTGGTTCTTTCATTTATTTTCATCTAATAGAAAGTTGTTGTGTGTTCTGACAATTCAACATAGGATTAAGGAGGAATGATTGAGAGAGTCACTTCAGAAGCTCAGCCCTGAGCCAAACTATAATAGCAACAAACACATCAACTGCATGACTGATGATTCTTTAACCATGCACTATAAATGAGGAGATATAAATTGAGATGCAGTAATTATCCTTAGCAGAGCATAGTAGATGTCAGCAACTGCCCCACAGCTGGGTTTGGGTCTTATCCAAAAGCTATATAGAAGCACCTGTACTCTCAGCACCCTAGATGGTCTGAAGACCTGGGCCAGGGGCTGGAAGGACTCTAACTCAGGTTTGGTGATATAAAGTAAGTAAGTGAATTACAAGACAAGTTTGGACACAACTATAAACCAAAAATCCAAAGCAGATGTAACATTAGTAAGGGAAATCCGGTCTCGGAATTCACCCATAACTGAAAAAAATAATGGTTAGAAAGATGTGATTACCAGGCAGCTTGTCACCTTTGATGACTGAGGACTTGGAAATGAGCATATGAGTCAGTCAGAGAGATTTTTTCTCTCTGCTCCTTCTACTGCTTCACATGGGAGTTCCAGGGCCACTAAGTCCAACCTCTTGATGCATCATGGAATCATAGAATGGTTTGGGTTGGAAGGGACCTTAAAGATCATCTAGTTCCAACCCCCCCGCCATCAGCAGGGACACCTTCCACTAGAGCAGGTTGTTCAAACCTCATCCAACCTGGTTTTAAACACTTCCAGGGAGGGGGTATCCACAACTTCTCTGGGCAACCTGTTCCAGTATCTGACCACTCTCAAAGTAGCAGTATCATCCTACCAAAAAATCCAAGTAGAAATTTATTGACATTTGTGTTAAAAATAATTAAGTGTTACTCTTCCCTCTTTCTCTTTGCAGTTCAAATGAGAACACCCCCAGAACCTCAATGTTCTGTTAGTCAGGAAACATGTTACAAGACTCAGCTTAAATATATTCTTGATCAATTAATTTCTCTCAAGATAAACTACTCTCTGCCAATCTCTTGAAAGAAACAAATGAGTCATATAACCTTATCAATGTGTCTGTTCTTTGAATCTTGTGGAATAAACTAAAAGATTTGAAAGTACTATTCATTATTATTATTTCCCAAAGGCAGTCATCACTCTGAAAAGTCTGGGAAGCTCTGCTCTTGAATTCTTATAGCAACATTTTCTCACTTCTGTTCCTCTTTCACTCATGCCCACAAGAGTCACAAAGCAACTTTGCTACACCTAGCAAACATGGTAATTCACCTTTGTGATATGCAGGAAAAATGCATGTTTTTTAAAAAAGCTTTTCATTGAAGCAATGTACAAAAGAATTACAGTATTTCAGAGGAAATAATTCACTTGTCATCTAGGTGATATTTAATAGAAATCTCTAAGGGAAGGTGAATTTAATTAATTCAAATTAAAAGTAGTTTATGGTAATGTGTTTGGGTTAAAAAATGCTTAGAATCATTTCTGTCTTCACACTGTCACTTTGAGCACTGTAGATACTAGGGTAGGTGTGAAAACTAAGAATTGGGAATGCAAGAAATGCAAGTACATGTACTAGCCATTTACAAAAAAAAAAAAAAAGGTCTGATTTGAAATGTCAGAAATTTTGAAATTAGATGTTAATTATATTAAAGTAAGGCAATGGCTAAACAGAATTGATACAAATCCCAGAAGACCATAGTATACAAATAAAAGGCAAATGAATACAGATGAAGAAAATCTGTCTATATATCTCTGAAAACAAATAAAGGATGGCAAGAACAGATAAGGGATTGCTTTTAGCAGAGGATTTTGTCAATTACAGGACTAACCAACCATGGCTGAATAACATCCATGCTTGGATGAAAGATCACTATCACAAATCAAGCACTGTAGAGGAGCCACAAATATGTGTGTGCTCAATTCATTAGTTATTTTACATGAGCTGAGCTCATCCCTCCATTCTCTTTGTAGCCTCCAGACAAATTTACTGTTTATGAAGCACAGATGCTGCACTGCAATTTTCTCATTGAGTAGGAGCAGGCTCCCACCCTGCTATTTGTACCTAACACACTCTTTTCAGAAGGAATTAGCTGATGAAATGAGTACATTAGTCTTGTTTCTGTGTTTAATCCCTGCTTGCTCTTTGTATGTTTCTACGTAAATGTAAATTATAAGTTGCAGGTAGAGACTTTCAATAGTGTATGTGTGGGTACTTTCTGCTAAGGTAATTTCCTGCAAGTAAAACAAGCCATTTAAAGTATTTTCTTCCTAGTTCTGGGTTTTGAGGTATTTATTCAAAAGTTTTGGAGACCCTCTTAGAATCATAGACTGGTTTGAGTTGGAAGGGACCTTAAAGATCATCCAGTTCCAACCCCCTTGCCGTCAGCAGGGACACCTTCCACTAGACCAGGTTGCTCAACACCTCATCCAGCCTGGCCTTAAACACCTCCAGGGAGGGGGCATCCACAACTTCCTTGGACAACCTATTCCAGTGTCTGACCACCCTCACAATGAAGAACTTCTTCCTAATATCTAATCTAAACCTACCCTCTTTCAGCTTAAACCCATTTCCCCTTGTTTCATCATTAACTGCCCTTTGTCATTAACTGCCCTAGGTGAAAGGAGGTTTCCTGCAGACACCTTATAGCAGTTGTGAAGTTCTGGAATTACTACAGAGCTCTCCTGAGATCTGTGGTGCTTCTTATTTAACAATTCCCTCTCTGAACTTGATGAAAGCATGTGTAACCTGTTTTACACAGAAGTGTCTGAACTTGAACATATTTCACTTATAATGAATCTGCAGATGCATAAATTTTCAGGAGGCCAAAGAATACCTATATGCAAAATCTTACCTTAATTATCTTTGTTTTCAAGATAATGTTTTTGGTCCTGCTAATATGAGGCAAAGATGGTCCCACAGCGTCCATTCTCCTTCTGCATTGTTTTGCCTGTTGGCTCCTGTGCATTCAGACATGTAGGTGTAGTGTTTAGGGACATGGTTTAATGGTAGACTTGACAATGTTAGGTTTACAGTTAGACTGGATGATCCTAAAGGTCTTTTCCAACCAAAATAATTCTATGACTCTATAATCATTCATCTTCATGTGAGACCACATGCCCTAACCGTAACACAATCAATATCCATAATACTGATGCTCCAAAGTTTGTCTAACAAATTGAAATAACTTCAGTCAGTTATGAGTTTAAAATCCCTACAGAAAATTTCTAAATGTATTGATTCTATGCTTACCCAGGGGATCCTGGGATGGATTCCTTCATTAATTTACTTACTTGTAAAAAAATCCTTTACTGGGCAGTTCTAGTAAATGACCTGCCAAATGGAGTAATGGCATGACTATTTACTGATTAGTTTGCTCAATTTGTAGTGTGACCTAAACTGTGGTTTGAGTTTTAATTGTATCACCGCACAAAGACTTAAAACTCAAATTTTTATGCATTTTTTTCAGATAAATGGTAGAGAGGGTAAAAACACTTTTATAGATATAAACTGAAATGGATCTGTGGACATACCCTTTGAAGGATTTGGTTGAGAGATATTACCACGCAAACAACAGTTTAAGAAACATCTAGGAGTTTCTTATATTTTATTTCTAGCCTTTATCAAGAGCAGAGTGATCTATTTCTAAACTCTCAGGACCTCAGTAGACATTGATGCTCCTGTGGAAACCTTCTTGTTATTCCTATACAGTATCAGGCTCTTATTTTTCATCTCCAAGGAGCAAACAAAATTACTTCAGTAAGATCACAGAGATACAGATGCACAGTAAATGGATGTGGAATTCACACCTCTGTTAAGAGAAAGTCTAACTCATGACACTAGATGGTATCCACTACAGTTAACTTTAGGCATCTGACATGTGGGCTTCTATCTCTGAAATCTTCATTTATATTATCTTTCTAAACAATGTAATAAAGAATTACTTTTAATACTTTCCTCTCCTAACAGACAAACAAAACAAGCTGTCAGACTTTACTTGTGCTGTCTTTTCTTCAATGGCTACAGACAGAATCTGGAGAAGTAGCTGAGATATCATTCTGGACATCTAAAACAGAAAGAAGGCTATTCATCGACTTCTTTTTAGAAAAAGTTAAGGTCTTCCAGAGGAAAATGTTACCTCCTGCCACCTCCTACTTCTGCTTTCTCTAAGGACTTCCAGTAACAAACGCAATAACCTTGACTTGTGTCAGAAAGACAAGAGTTAATATTACTTGGAAAAAAAAAAAAAGTCCTCCTCCCAGCTTGCCACCCCTGAACGAATGGCAAAATACTGCATCACTAATCTCAACTCTATTGCTGGTAGCAATAGATTTACTTCTATGTCTTGCTATTACCTTGCTGCTGTGTAGCCAGGAAACCCATGAAGATTAATTGAGTCAGTCAAGTATGGTATTAACCATACCCCTGTTTAATTGACTTGATCCCATTCTTGGTTCTGCAAAAAACTGGATGTGTACATTGTGTCTATTAAGGATGCCATCTTTCCTTTCTGCAGATGTCAGGCGCAATATTTTTTTTACTTTATAGAAAATATAAGATTTGTTCATTAACAGACCAGTTTTCAATATTTACCATGGATCACCCTACCTTTTCTTATTGTACTGTGAATCAGTTCCAAAACAGGAAATGTGTTTATATATCCATGTATATACATGCCTTTTTATATTTACAATATTGATAATGATTCATTTTCCTGAAGTCACAAGTGCTCTTGGCAATGTTTTATTGAGATTCATCACAATATGTCATACACTAAGAAAATGCTCATTAAAACAGCTCAAGAAAATACTAATCTTGATTCCTAGTGGCAAGCATTTTGGAGTGAATATCATTGTTTTGGCCAAAGACAAATCAGTAGTAAAGACACAATCTGTTCTCATCCTGTTATCCAGGCAAAATGAAACTGTTGAAGAACTTCATTCTTCAGTTCTCAATTACCTTTGGGAAGATTCGGGCTTTATTAATGTTTTCTATGCATTCTAGTTCTATGACCTGGAGCCTTAAACATGGAAAATACATTACCTGGAACATTAGTTGGTTTTCCAGACACATGAACTAAGTAATCCAAATTTAGCTTGCATTACAAAAAGATTCATTACAGAGTTGAAGAAAAGGAAAAATAATCCCTGCTGATTTATTTCCTTACATCATGTCACTGCATTTCTTTTCATTATATTCACCTTCCATCTGTCAGCTTGTCAAAACGTCTTCCATGTGAGAAAATAGTTATGTGTTTTAACATGGCTTTCTCTTTTTTTCCTGAAAAATCTAAGAAAAACAGAGAATTTATAACATTTATTATAGCACTGCTTATGTGCATTAGATTCATGTGACTTGTGACTGAATATACTGCACTTATTTCACTAGAATTTGTCCTCCTTCATGGCACGTGCAAATAGAGGAATACCAAAATATGATATTTACTTGTTCCATATACCATTGAAACTAAAGAAAATCCCTGCCTTATTTACATGCTGTGGGCAAGACAGTGCAAAAAAAGGATGCAATTATGAAAATAATAATAACGATAATAATAATAATAACTTGTAATACAATTGCTAAAACATATACTGCTGGATGAATGGCAGGATTATACTTGAAGTTGTGGAAATAAATTTGCCAAAACCTTAGGTGTTTCTAGAAAAGCAAGTTGCTTTCAAAAAGTAACATTTGCAGACTATCAATCAGAGGTATAAAGCAGCCTAAAACTCTCGTTCCCCCCCCAAAAAAAGTCCTACAAGCTCTTTTTGTCACATAAAAATGAGAGCATCTCCATTGTCGTAAGTTAAGAAGGATTTATCCATTTTTAGCAATGAAGATAAGATAGATGTAAGGACTCACCAATTGGAATTTGACATTTTTTAATCCACGTCAAACACTGCCTTCAAAATTGTCTGTCTTGAATAATTCTGATTTCCTGGAGCCTCTATAAATAAGTTTATATAAGAGAAGATGCTCAAAGCTCTAGAAATTAAGTCAAACTGACTCAGAAAACATTATGGGGGGAAAAAAATTCAGTCAACTTTGATGAATCTCCCTCTTTGTAATTGTTTCTGAGGATCTTATTCATCACACTTCTATGAGAACATTATGGGGAAAATAGAAGGCACTTCATCACCACAGCCTCCATTCCAGTGCAGATGATCCATTTCATGTGCCATAACAGGGTCATAAATTGGGTTTTAGTCTAGGAAAATACAAAGGGAAAGAAGGCTAAACCCCAATTATCATGATTAGAACGAAAATGAAAAATAAATTTAATTTTTTTTATAGTTCTGGCTCTTCATTTGGTTTTCTGAATATTTACCAAAAAAACCCCACCAACTATAAATATTTTTGTTTCTCCAGTATCTTGTCCTAAAATCCCATTTAGGTCAGACACACCTGGTCAATTAAGCCACTGTCTTGCAAGGAAACAAACACTCTGGAAATGACAGTCCTACATGCTTAGAATAAGAATAATCTGGAGGAAGCCAAATGAGACTACTAGGTTCAAAGCTTCTCCATAATTACAACAAAACAAAACAAACAAAACAAGAAAACCCCCACAACAACATTGAATTAGGAGAAGAGTTATCTGTATGCTGGAAGATCAGATTTCAAAGCAGAGGAAAGGACTTTTTCTTCTCTAAAACCAGTCATTTCTGATCCCTGACTTGTTAAGCACACTGCTGGGTCTTTTATATAAATGGTACTTTACTTTTGCGACCTGTGTAACAGGAGCAGTAGGTAAGAGACTCCTGTATTGCAGTAAATTTCCCATATCTCTCATTCTAGGCTAGTCCTACTTTCCCAACTGAAGGACCTTTATTATGATCTAGTCTTATTATCAAATTTTTCATGTTTTCCATAATGTATGTTCCTCACAGTTTACAGAGATACCTATTTGCTGTGAAATTTCATCACTGGTTAATGTTATGAAAGATTTTCTGAAGCTGAAAAAATACCCCATATTTAGTCCAGTTTTTAGTTTGCTTTGGCAGGTGCAATAACTATGTTAATAACAATTGCTAACTGTCTTTCATGCCCATCTTGTATTGCAAGTTGTTCATCAGACACTCCCTTTTGTTGACAGAGACCAATGAACTTTCCTAAAATAGCAAAAATAACTCCACTAGAACCAACACCTTTACAATGGCAGATGGTGGCAATGAAATGGAAAAAATATTTTCTGCTATTTACAGTAACGTTCAATATGTGGCAAGTATTTCCCAAACATTCCAAACTGAGAATCTCTGTTTAGAATAACACCTAATATAGACAAAAGCTAAAGCATGAGATCAAACAGGTAATGTGTGAGGCCATTTTCTGTGAGGTTCTTGTAACCAGAGAAAGAAATGGAACCTTCAAAGAATTTTAATACAGAAAAAAAGGAGATTTTGGAGCTGAAGCCAAGATGTGGAGAAAGTGTTTGGCAGTGGTGAAAAAGCTAGAAAGAGCAGTAAAACTATTGAAGGACAAGGAGAGCTAGGGAGAAACAATACTGTGTAAAACCCTGAAAATTATTTAAGGAATATAAAATTTCTCAGTGAGCTAAATTCCAGACTTAGCAGATGTGGAGTCAGTTCCCAGATCTAAGAATTTCCTATGTGAAACGGGGTGATTCACATAATCTATCCGTATCTGAGTTTTCCATCTGTAAAATGAAAAAGAAGGGATAAAAGCCAAATAAATTTGGGTCGGATGAAAGGAAAAGTTGTATCTTGCAAGACACACATAGTAATCTTAGTAATCCTTCTAATCTACTCAGTGGCTTTAGCTCAAATGCTTTCCTCAGTGTTGCACAACATGCTTTAAAGTAGTCATGAACAGTTGGAAGGAGGCCAGAGAAGAGAAGTTAAAATTATTCTAGAAATCTAGGTAATATCACCCACAAAAAAGACTGAAAAGAATGTAGCTTTTGAATCTTCAGAAAAGAGGGAATACAAAATCCAGGAGAAACAAGGTAACTGCACAAATATATAAAGGTATCTGAAAAAATAAAAGAATGTGTTCTCCATACTATAGTGGATAGAGCAAACAATAATGTTATAATATGAAAAGAAGGAGATCTAGAAATTAGGATAAAATTTCTACTGATATGGTTACTGAAGCACAAGAAGAGGTTGTGTGAAAATGCTGCAAAATTTACATTATAAGAGACCCTCACATAACAGTTTGACAGATACTGACTAGTAATTACATGATTTGGGAGCTGCCACTGGTGTCAATGTGACCAAAGCTAAATATTTCTATATTAGAAGATAATGCTGCAGTAATGATTCAAGGATTCATGATCCGAGTGTTGCATGCCAAGAGGATGTTTCTAATTCTATTAGTCAGGAAACGTTAGTCTATTGAAGTTTCAGTAGACTAGAAGAGAAAGGTATTCTTCACTTCATTCCATTTAAATTTAATTTTTAAATGGAAATTAGTTTAATTTTCTCACAGAACTGCTTCCTTCTTTAATATGTTTTGAATGCATTGTTATTACTAAAAGAGATGCCTCGTTAAAATCTGCCTGTTTTGTTTTAGAGTAAAGCTCCTAAAATTTTAAAGATATTTTTAATCAGTTAAGTTTAAAATTAATATCAGATAACACTACTTTCTTCCTCTTGTTATTAAAGGAATTGGACTATTAATAATTTCTTCACTATTTAAATTTAATCTGGAGGTACCTTCAAATACACCATCAGAGTTTTCAATAAAGGAAAGAAAACAAACTTTGAATTTCAAAGGTGAATGGTCAACACACTTTATTTCCTTTGAGAGTTTAGTCTACATGACACTTGGATTTTAATTATAAAGCATGAACTGCATAATAAGAAAACAGATTTTTATAAATTGCTAACATACTTTTAAATCTCTATTTCTGAAAGACAAAAGGACTCAGCTATACCTTATTTGTACATGTAGGAATAAGAATATGAAAAGAAACACGAAGGCAACAAGGTCTTGAGAAAGTACCAAGAGAATAATGTTTTAGAAATGGCTCCTCTTCACTGTGAGGCAGCTCTCTGTGCAGGCTACCTCTGACTTAGGTTCTCTATTGTAATGCTGAGAAGTGTTTCTGTGTGTCAGCCACTCTTGACACAGAGAGAGAGTGCTCCCTGGGCTGAGGGTGACATGCCAGTTACATTCAAGGAGTCATTCTCTTACTTCTTGAGGGGTTAATCATTTGCCATTGCCTTAAGTATGACTGATATTAGCAGCCACACCTCAGTGTCAGATCTTCTGCCAAGTTTCCAGTTTTTCAGTTTCTTTAATTCCATTTAGTCTGATTTCAGACTACATATTAGTTGCAATAATCAGTGTATCCAAGACCTAGATAAAGATCCACAACAATTCTTCTTTCCATGTCCTTCTCTCAAGCATTGCAACAAAAATGGCCTCATAGTGCCTTTTCTTTCAGATCATGCAGCCTTCAGGGAAAACTTGCAGAAAAAAAAATTCTTAAAGATTCCACAAAACAAAAAAAAAGCCAAAGCACAGTTAAAGCTAAGACATTTTAGTAGTCTCAGAATTTTTTTAAGTTTTGGCTAGAGTTTGTAGATGTGTCTGCTGTTTGGCAAGGAATTAGTTATGTTTTCTGGTTCTGATGCCAGGAAGCATAGCTGATGTCACATCCATGCTGCACACAGGAATTTCATTCTGTCCCAAGCATTTCCAAAAATGTGTTTGTTGTCACTAGCCAAAATCTTGCCTGGGAATGTGCCAATAAATAGACTGAATGTTTGTCTTCCAGTGCACAAAGCTGTACCCAGGCTCCATTTAATTTACTGGTATAACCTAGACTCTGTCCTGAGCTTGTCTGTGTTATTCCTTTCTTAAAACCTGCTTTGATTACTTAGATGATGAGCACTTGTGACAGTACTTTGTATTTTTGCTTTGTGGTTCCTTTACACATTGGCATAATAAATAGCAATTTGGAAAATAATGATGAATTACACTGTGCATAACTGGCAAATTATATTCATTAAGATATCTCCATAATGTCCAGCTTTATCAGTGCTGCAGATCAAATGACCCGACATCTGTTAGAAGCTAAGATTTACATACAGAATAATTGCTTGAGGTAAATAAGGTAAGGCTTTGGTAATACGGAAGGCTGCAGTGAAATGCATTGAAAGGAGCTGAAGACATGAATAGTCATGGAGATGCTACTACAGGTCATCAAGAAAACATCTTAGGACTCTTATTAGAAACTGCTTATTTTTTTACTATCCCCAAATATCCATGTTGAAAACCATACTTTGACCTTTGGGCTAGTATGACAAATATAATTTTGTATTTCCTTTGTGTTCCCACTCGTACTTGCTAAGATGATGTCCATTTAAATATTAGATTTCTACAAAATATCTGATTGTCCAAGATATGAATATAATCCATAAAAGAGTATGTGTTTCAAAAGGACCAAGAACCTCAGCACTTTACAAGTCATGTCTGCTGTCAGTGGCCTTATTGATGGAATTCATCTATTTTCTTCTGTGTTTTTAATTTTCATCAGATTGGGGCAGGAATAGATTATTCTTTTTTATGCAATTCTGGCTTGTTTACACTCAGCTGAAGTATTTGAATTGAAGTGCCTTTCAAAGAGAAAATGCTGTTCTCTGAAATAGTCCTTTGGCTTTTTGAGTAAAACACTACTGTGGTCGAATCACAGCTAGGATTACTTCATCCATCAGAAATATTTTCTTTCATGCATGTGGAGTGCAACCAAAAGATAATCTGGGCACTTTGACTCTAATATACCTATTCATAGACAAACAAGAGAAAACAGTTAATAAGCCTCTGTATAGAAATTACTGTTGTTGCAAAACAGAGATTTCAAATGTAAATTTTACTCTACCTCTCAGTAATATACCTGACCTGAGCAAAAAGAAGCCCTATCCATTAACTTGTATGGCATTGCACAGAAAAGTATGGAATTATTTATTATTTTTTGACCTGTACTTTTCAGCATTACTTGTTATTCACAGCAATAGAAAAATCAATCCAATTAATATACAGATATACTGTACCTAACATAGGAAATAATTCAATATGTTAATATACTGCTTGTCCCGATGTCTAACACAGAACCTCTCCTACAAATTCCTCTGTGTGGCTGCTTACTACGACTCCATGAATCCCTATGTTCTTCAAAGTATGTCTTTGTAGTACCTTAGCTTCCTAGACCAGACTAATAGTAACCTTTTATTACTGCTTTTCAGTGAGTTATCATGCCTCATCTGAGCTATGGTAACCTAGTCTGAAGGTGTTCTCATGTCCTAAACCCAGAAATAACATATATTCTCTCACATAAGTCATGGTCCAAGAATACAAGTACATTCAACCATTTAGCACACCTCAGTTGATGAACGGTAATTCATTAAACAGCTGTAATTTGGTCATCACTCTAAGTTTACTTTCTATCTTTTTTTCGTGTTTGTGAGACAGAACCATTTTGTCTCTTATGATTAATAGGATGATGGTTCACCAATGCAGGACCTCTCAGGTACAAAATAAGATCTGTGTTACAGGTTCTGTGCTACAAGGACGAATCTCTCAGAAAGATCAGTGGGATTTTCACTTCCTAAAATTAAAAACAATTTTACCTTGAATCATTAACTTCTGACCTAAGATGTGGGGACTATGGGAAGGAACTAAGGTGGAGGAAAGAAGGGGACGTGAAGATGAGACACTTCAAAAAGCTCCGAAGGTGACTTTATTATATAGTATCCAAAGAAGATGAAAGAATTTGCTCACCTAAAAATGAACATAAAAGAGTGAAGATTAATAATCCACAGTCACACAAAAGAGAAATAAATGCCTATAATGTCTTTAATTTGTAACTATGAATGATTCCAAATAAGAGTAATTTCTCTTGACAAAGGCATGAGTCTGTATTGCTATTACTTATTATTAGCCTCTTTATTTGCTTAGTACTAGGCAATTTGCATTTAGACCCTATTTTTCCATCTTCTATTTTGTTTGTTTTCCAAATGAATTTATGTTCACGGTAGGAGGCAGCATGAGAAGTCTTGGATTTAGCCACAGATAATAGCAAGTAGTAGAAAAATTTCCTCTTTGGTCCCCTGCTGATATGCCAGAAGAAAAAAGATCGTTCAGTTACTGTGTACATTCAGTTCTTCTCATCTGTGGTCCCAACAGGGTGGGTCAGTAAAATGTTAGCAGGATTGCCAGTTAGTGCTAAACATGCTGCTGACTTTTTGGAGAGGGTTGTGGATCGTTCGTTTTACTTCTCAGTTCAAAAGCCTCACTGCTGCCATGCTGTTTGCAGGTTATCTCACTGATTTGTATCTGGTTGTCTTGCTATCTTCTCCTGGTCCCTTAATATTTCTGTCTCTTGGGAAGCTGCCAAGGCAAGGATGACTCTACCTATATATCTACAAAGTTCCAAGCTTATTGTAGGATCTCTTTTAAGCAAAAAAATCCCAAATCTCCTTTATTACTCATAGTTACAAATTGCCTTTACCAGAGTAGAATTATCAGTAGGAGTTAGCCCGTTTAACTACTTTGTCCTGTCACAGTGCTGCATTTGTGTTGCTCTGTCTCAGCAGATGTGAACTCGCAAGTATTGTTTGTTCACAGTCTCAGTAGAAGATGTGTCTGTCAGGTGGCTTTGACAGCAGTGATCACATCTCATTCACTTATTTAGTTCTGTACAGATGTGATTTTTTGAGTCTCACTGTTTTTCAGTAAACATTAGTGTGCTCAAGAAGGTGATTTGGTAGAATGGAATATGCACCTGCAGAGCCTGAGACACTGAATACTTGCTACATAATACTGATCTATTCAGTGGAGCCGTAACTTTTGTAGGTTGATAGTACTCCACAATACAAAACAATGTCCAACTTCCCTTTACTGTGCTCTAACAAACAATTGATCATTCCTTGCAAATGAGAGCCCAGATGAGCATACAGCTTATGGACATGTCATGACAGCAAATTAAATGTACCTGCGATAATTCTCTCACAATAAAGCATGCTAATAAATCCTCTTATTGCTTCCAAACTTCACATCACCACGCAAGCTACCTATGGGCTAAAACAGTGCCAGAGACAAACAATTTCATTCATTAGTATAAGTGTTAATAAAGTTTCTACTACCTGTAGGGGACTCAACAGTTTTGATAATAATTTGCATAAAATAATATGTCCAAATACTCTTAGATAGATTTGGGATCCAAGTTTTCTCAACTTCTAATCAAAGCCTCTGACTAGTGAGCTTTTCAACAAATGAAGACTGCCTGTAGTTGTCTTTAAATAGATGAACTTTCTAAATTTACTGTAGTGGGTCCCAATTAGAGGGTGACACTTTCCTCCATCCCAGAAAAAGACCATCTTAAGACACATACTCCAGCACAGGTTCAGCCATCTGATTTTAGGCACTTTCCTTAAGGTTTGGTTTCTGTAGACTCTTTCCATAGTCATAGGGGTCACACAGCCAGTATGGGACATAAATCTCCACCTAGAAGCATGATGTCCTATTAACTACTTGGAGGGAGCCCAAGGTGACTAATTTCCTCAGTTACCATCCCAGTTTGATATTAAAATTCAGATGTAATGATTTTTTAAGGCTTGTTGTGATAGGACAAGGGGCAATAATTTTAAACTAAAAAAGGGTAGATTCAGACTAGATAAAAAGAAGAAATGTTTTACGATGAGGGTGGTGAAACACTGGAACTGGTTACCCAGGGAAGTGGTAGATGCCCCATCCCTGGAAACATTCAAGGTCAGGTTGGATGGGGCTCTGAGCAACCTGATCTAGTTGAAGATGTTTCTGCTCGTTGCAGGGGAAGGGTGACCTTTAAAGGTCCCTTCCAAACTAAACTGTTCTGTGATTCTATAATTCCTTCTTTTATGGATAAGTGTCACAGGGAAGAAAAAAAACAAAAACAAACAAATCAAAACTGCTCACTCATTAATTCAGTCAAACCAGGATCAAAGTGGTTTATTGATTGATTAACAACACATAGTTAACAGGTAATCTGTAAATGATACATCTGGCATCGATATTACCAGTGCAGCAGATAAACCACAACCCTAGTCACTTCACTTACAGAATGTTAATGAATATCTATACATTTCCAAATAGTGAGAAAAACCCCTTGAGGTCACATCTGCATGTTGAAGTGGGATGCCTACATGCTGCACCCCACAAGCTGGGGCAGACTGCTCCACGTTTAATTGCTCTTTTCAATCTGACTCCTTTTTTCAAAAGTGTCTTCATAATTACCTGTTTGATTTCTATTTCATCTGGCTGATGGTTGTCTTCCTTTTTACGGTTAGCTGTTTGGGGACAATTTTATGTGGTCTGTTCATACACATTCCTGTCTCATCAGCTTTTGCTTTCTAGGCTACATCACCAGGTAGGGGAGCAGGTGAATTCCCCCACCATCCTCATGTCACCCATTTGCTGATGTGACTTGTTTGGTTTGTGCTTCAGAAAAACATGTCCCAGACAGCAGTGTTTGGAAATGGCACTGTTGACATTATCAGAAAAAATCCAACAGTAAAATAGATGCTGTATGTACAAGATGCTAATTTTGGATCTTGGTCTATAACAGAATGAGAAGAGATTAGTCCTCACTGTTTTCAGTGAAATAACTAAAGAGAGTCAAAGCCTTTGACAATTCTATTGATATTACATATATTTTTCACTGTACCAAAATGGATCACTTTTGATTTAGTTTCTTCTGGGTAAAATATAAAAATTACTATATAAAGAGATTTCATTTTAGCAACATGCTTTATTCTTTGTGTAATTTCCAAACAATGCTTGCCATTGATAATTACATGGCCTATTCTTAAACTATTTCAGGACAAGCAGATGATAATTCCAGTTTTTATTTTAAATTAAATGTGAATATGTATTCATGTGGTTGTATATGAATGTATATGCATCCACATATATAAATAAAAGCATCCCATTCAGAGGATGTGATCCACTTCTCTCCCCAAAAAACTACAGTTACTGAGTCTTTCTTCAAAGATACAAAAGAGTGTGAATTTGAGGTGCAACATAAAGTCGATGACATTGCTAGAGGAAAAGAAGTAAATAATAAGCAGGTACAACCAGAATATCAGAAGTGACTATTAGGCAACAGTGCTGTCTGCTTTAAAGTGCCTGAAGTCCCTGTCAGTTTAGGAGAAAACAAATGAAAGTACCCATTTACCTGGTTCTCTGGAACAAACCCTGAAAGACTTCACCCTGCTTTAGCTCCTCAGGCAAAAACAGAAAATGTCAAGACTGAAGAAGATGTGCCGAGACTCATGACCAGAAGGTTTTCAAGCCGAAAGGCAGAAAAGGATCCCTTTGTGGTTGAAGAAACAGAATAAATTGCACATGCCTCAGCCTTCAGAGCTTTAGGTTTGTTTATTTCTGAATTCAAGAGGCTCTAAACACACAACCCCCCAAAAAAAACCCACAAGCTTTTTTTGCTCTGATTTTGTTTGTTGCTGTTTGAAAATAAAAATGAAACCATTTTCATTAATCTAAATGGTCAGGTTTTGCTGGCTTTGTGATTTGTTTACCAGAAGTTAGGGTAATGATTCACTGTTTGGGAATATGATTTATCTCCAAGTCTCTAATAAGTAAGACTTTTCTACCTCTTATACGCAAAACTCTAAAGGGATGGATTTTTTTTTATATATATATACTATTATTTTGCATGGTCCAAATTAGAAACCACCAGTCTGCAGAGGCCAGAAGCAAGCTGAAACTGACATCATTGAAACCCCACTGATGCTATGGGGTAGAAACTCAGTCTCCTTGCTCTGCATACAGATGTGTTTACATCCTATTACACAGAGTATTTCTGTTCACTATGCTCTTCTTGCACCGAACTGGCAATAATTCAGAGATAAAGTAGGTATAATGTCATATTTGGAACTGGTACACAAATTGATTGTATTAATTTTGTTATATTCAAGTAGCCACTCATTCCTCTTAAAACAACTGGCTAGTTAATAACAGCCATTAATGAAGGCAATCTGATACCTTGGAGATTCTCAGTTTTAGACAGATTTTTCCTGAGAGGTACAAAGGAAGGATGAAACACGCCTCATGCTCCTGCTTTTCTTGTTCACACAAGATGCATTTGAGACGCAATGAAAAAGTTTCATATTTACTACAAATACTTGAGTGTTAGAGCTTAACTGTTTGATTTAAATACTGCTACTGAATCATCCCTCTGTCTCCCAAAGATACAACCAAGATGAGCTTATGATTTATGAGAACATACAGGGAGTGTTTATTCTACTGAATAATCATTGGAGAGGCCAGTCAACTATTGTATGTTTTTTTTTCTAAATCTACTAGTATATACAGGTTGTTTTCCATTCCTAGCAATAGCAGGTGTTCCCAAAACGCATACATCTTGACCAACTGCAGATGCAGCCATAGTATATAGTTCTTTGAGGATGAATTTGCTAGTCCTTTCAGTCTTGCCAAATGGAAACCTGACTGGGATACTAAATGTCCTAGAGCAAAAAGCATCATAATCAACATCCTCCTGCAGAACTGCTGAGTTTTCATTTCTCTGAGTTACAACAATGCTGGTTTCATCTGGTTAAAAGTAAATTATTTGCTGGGGTTTAAATTGTCTATCATTATGGGTTCACTAGGGGATGGTGAGAAGGCTGCAGTCAGATGTCAGACTACAGAGCCAATTTAGATGAAAGCTGGAGGCTGGTGATATACATCTCAAAATCTTCTGCTGGTGGGCAGTTGGAGGATTATTGTTTCAGGCAAGAGATCAGTAAAAGATTTGATATTATTTGCCTTGTGGCAGCAGTAATTATATTGATAGGACTGGAGTGACTCACAATCATGGCTGTAAGCCAGACCCTTAAGGCTCTGCAGCGAATCTAAAGGTCACCCAATTTTCAATTAATTGGTTTCTGGGGGCTGACACTTTTTTGTGGTTTCCCTGAACCATTAGGAGGGTTTACTATCCTCTGACTACTCTCTACCACTGCTTTTGGTGTTTGTTTTTTTTTTTTTTTTTTTTTAAATCAAGACATATCCTTCCTCTCTGTTGTACCTGTATTTGCCTTTCAATAGGAGCAAAAAGGCTACTTTTGAATGTCCTTATCTAGAAACAGGTGTAATTTATTTTTCATTCTCAAAAGTCCTAAATAGCAATATTGATTTAAACATCTCTTTCTGATACATCTTGATAAGATGAGCTACTTGCATTTTTCTTGACAAGGTGATGCTGGAAGCAGACTTTGAGTCTAAATGCAACACTGTGGGACATAATTTTCCTGTTTTTCATGGATTTAACATTATTCAGAAAAGCAGAGTAATCAGTGTTTTGCATTTCTGCCATATGGCAACCTGAAGAAGTAAATTTATTAAGGGGTGGAGAAGGGTGTTGTGTTGGTTTAGTCAGTTGCTCTATTACCAAATGACCCCTCTCCACCTCTAGGATGGGGGAGTTGTGAAAGAGAAACAACACTCATAGGTTGAAATGAAAACAGATTTCATGAAAAAAAAAAAAAGAAGAACTAATATCAATACTAATATAAAATATACAAAGTTATACTCAGTCGACAAAAATACAACAGTAACAACATGCAGGAGGGTAGGTCTTGAGAGTAGAATGAGGAGTGAGACCCTCCAGGGATGACGACCATTGAGGAAGAGGTTTGTCCCTATCAAACTTTCCGATTTATAGTGACATGAAACAATTCCATTAGACAGCTTGTGTCAGATGTCCTGGCATTCATTCCTCTTAGCCTTAGCACTTGGCTGACTCTAAACTGCTAAAGACCTTGATCACTATGTAAATGTGCATACCATGGCTGGTATGCAAAACAAACTTAAACAAAGCATCTTATCAAATTTGTTCTCAACAAATTGGATGCTACACTTTTCTTAAAATGTAGTTTTCTGACTGAGGATTAATTCTATTATTCTATCCCAATGAAACCAGGACAGGGGTAATTTACCTAGCAATTTGACCCATTTCAAAGTCATGTTCTCTGTTGAAATCATGCTACATGGTATGACCTCTATCTCTGTCCACAACATATAGAATAATTATGATAAATTGTTTTTAAACACTTACCTTTTGTATTACTGAAGGTAAATGTGAAAGCCACACACAATAAGCCAAGTAAGCAAGTATATTTGAAACCTGGCTTCATAGATACCAAGAAAATAGGAAACATTGTTGAGAAACTGTAATCAGACAATAAGAAACTTTATTGAGGAACTGTAATCAGCTAAACACTACTGGCTGCTACAGCTGAAATAGGGAATGAGTTGAATTTCTGTGGAAAAATCTTTCCTAAATATTGTGCTTTTTTTTTTTTTTTAAATTTCTTTTGATATGAGTCAATTCTTAGTTTTTTTAAAAAGAAGGAAAAAAAAAAGTCACTTCTTTAATTCCACGGAATCTAAAGTCTTTCATGTATCTACTTATATTCTAATGAGTCAAATATGCCTTTTCTAATGAACAGCCATAAAGGACAGAAGAAATAATCTGACCGCTACATAGAATAACATTTCTTGGACTCTGCACAGATAGAGATGAACAAAGTGAATCGAAATGTACTTTATTATTACCAAAAGGTGAGCACTGGACCTTATGTCCTAGGAACCTTCATGATCAAGTGTGAAACTCTAGTAATTGACCACATTCATCTAGTTAACACTAACCTCAGACTCGCAGAGTTTTATGTTTGACCCACCAGGGGAGACACAAGACATATAGGCACATGTTGTTTCATAAGCATTTCCAGGGATGCCATCTACCCTTTCCCAATGCTTCTGTTTTTTCCTTGCTGGTGGGACAATAGTGCCTGTAGACCAAGCATTATCCAAACTGAACTACTCTGCTAATCCACACACATATTCTCCGCAGTTAAAATAATCACTGTGAAAAAAACAATGTTAATATGGTTCCCCAAGCTTCATTTCAGAGAGTGCCAAAATGTAACATTCACAAAACTAGTGTTTTTCCCTGCACTTGTCAAACCATTAAGAGGAGTGGCTAAAATAGAATGAAATCTTTCACTACTCTATCCTGAGAACTCACCTCTACATCAAATCTATCTGAGAAAACTAACATCCAGTTCAATTAAAATAAAAACTCTTGCTTCCCCATTACAGACTAACCTGTTAAGGCACTAAGAGGATTTAAGAGGATGCAAAGTAAATGGATTTTTATACTCTCACTGGAACAGCTCTAGTTGAATTTCAAATTCTTTAAAGCCTGAGTTCCAGTATATTGTGATCATTGTTTTTAGTACTTCAGGGAACTGTTAGGAGAGGAGTTCTTCTCAATTTTTAATCTAATAATAATAATAGAAATAATAGCCAAGAATCAATAGTGTTCTTATTAGACTAACCTTCACTTGCTACTGTACTGCTTCCCTGGGATTTGAATAAGTAGGTGGTTTCAGATCTTCCTGTTTATTTATTGAGAAGGCTTTGTTTCTCCTCTTTGTACATATGACCCTTAATCCAGCTCCTGGATAATCCCATTTCCAATATTATGGCACAGCAACTGAAAAAGGGAGAGAAAATCAAGGGGAAATATAAAAATACTAAAATCTTTTGTCAGGAATAACATGACTGCTGAATTGTTAATGGAGCAAATTTGAAACTTATTAAATGCTTTGAATGACATATTAATAATGGAGAGGAGAGATCCAATCTTTGCAGGTTTTGGTTCTAGAGTAGAATATTCCATTATACCACCTCCTCTGTGTGGAGCATATTGTACCATTTAGATCAATTAAGTGGAAGCATTAAAGGATATTACAACTGCAGTTATTCTATCAAAACAGAGATAAAGGCTGAAGACACTGATGCTGTGAGTGTACATTTGTCACTGTGCAGTCACCTGTTAAAACAGATGTGTACCTTTTGGACTCAATGAGTACTCCTAACTATTCCAATATGGAGTTTGTGTTTATCCAGATTAGCCCCAATAAAATTATTTATTTTTTCTGAACTTCTTTCAGGGTGAAGTTAATCTGTTAATCTCCAAATTGCTGGTTTCCAATTTAATTTCATTTTCTGTTTGCTCTATGACAATTATGAGAACAGGTTGTTTCAGGTATTTCGGGACTTCAGCTCTGCATTGAAAAGAGGAACTTGAATATTAGTAGCTAGAAAGACCAGTTTTCAGGTGCCACAGTGATAAACTATTCTTATAGAGAAAGGCAGACAGGTAGATAGTTACCTGAATACCCTTACATATCTCAGATGTGTTCTGAACAGGGAAGTATTTCTGCAGGAAACAATCTCAGCATGGCTCTACTGTTGTAATAAGCAAACCATACAATATACATAGTACGACGAGACACAAAAAGCCAAAGTGATTGAATATAACCTTTTAAATTCCAGTGAATAGGATTTGTTTCTGCATGTGGTCCACTTGTAATATCATAGCAATACCACTTAGTTCTTAAAGAGCTGTTTTCATCAGAACATCTCAAAGCACATTATAAAAAGGTATGATAACCCTTTCTGTAAAATTGAAATAAGATAAGACTTGTACAAGGGTACTCAGCAGTCTCTTTGATCAGGCAGTAATACAATCTGCTTCCTGAAAATTTTCAGTGTTCCTGCCATTTGGCAAGACTGCTTCTCTCTTTTACTTACTTTCAAATAAGCCAGGAACTACTTCATTGAAATAATTATAACTACACATCTGAAAAACAGTGTGAAAAGAAAATGTGGTCTTCTATCCTTAAAAGCATAAACCTTCTGCTATGCATACCAAAATGATTAAAGAGCAAAGGGGCACCGTAGGTGCCCTACCAACCCTTCCTAGAGTTTCCTGTAAATAAAGACTCATATGGACAGCCAAAAGGGCTTTTAAAAGTCTCCCAGTGGAGCAAATTATGCTACTGTGATCCCACTGACATCGCTTGTGTTTGCCCCAAGTTCCAAATTTCTTTGTTAGCTGACACTGATCCACCTGGAAATAGGGTGATGATTCCTGCCTGCCAACAGTGCACACCAACACTGTACAGTCACTTTCCTGTTAGAGGTGCCCAAAGTGACTCCAAGAGAGTTGATGGGTCTATATGCAGAGTACGCAGTATTTGGAGGTAATAGATTGGGTCTGAAAAACAGTATAGTTCTCCAGTGGGCCTGAAGCTTTGCCTTTCAGCTTCCACTTTTAGAGCTTCCATTTTACAAAGAGTTCACCCTCGGTTATCTGAGGCAGCTCGGTAATGTACTGCTTCAGTTGGTTTAAACACTGAGCCTGAAATACAGATTAAATTCCTGGGTTTAGGTACTTTGGGGTTACTACAGATGGTGTATAGTAAGTTTAACAGCTCCTATCATCAGACCTTCCTCAGTCTCATGTGAATTTTTGTAGGGTGATCCTGCCAAATTTTTCTCAGGTAATGAATTAATTAAAGTTATAATCTAAGAAAAATGTGCATTTGGGGTACAAGTTGGGGACTTCACCTGGCAAGCCTGAACTCCCACACTTACTGACTGAGACCTAATTTTTCAAATGTTTAAGTATAAATGTCTATAGATAGTTTGAAATAGTAAGTGTAGATTAGGGTCCATACTCGAAAACCAGAAATTGATTCTACCCTATAAACACAATAGCCCCATATTTTATGCCTTATGCACTTTAGTTAACTTCACTTTAAACAAACCACTTCACTGTAAGAGAATTTGATAGCTGAAAGGTTGAAAAAGGCTGACTGCATTTTCTGTGAATTAGTGTCCCCAGTTGTATTGCTTAGCTGCATCACTTGACTCTCTTTAAAGCTAAAACATACATTGAGAGCAGAGTTAATCAACCACAGATATTAACCAGCAAACCATTCTAACCAGAACTTGAGTCTTGCATTTCTCACTCGGCATATAAGAGATTGCTCTGCAACTCTTTCTTTCTCTTAAATTATATTCCTCTCTTCACAGATCTGAGGAAGGTATGTACGCAACAAGAAGGGAACAGATGATGTGGGATGTGGAGGGCATGACACTGTATAGAGCTTTCAAAATGAAAGGTTTGGAAATTTGGCTGAGTGGAAAGCAGGTAAGAGCATTTCCGAGTATCTTTTCACTGCCCTTTTCCCTGAAAAGATCATGAAATCTACAACACAGGAGGAAAGAGGAGGTGTGTTTTATTTCATGGAAATATATACCTCTATCTTTCTTATCAGATGTCATCACCTTCTTAAAGGAAAAAAAAAATAGTATCAGGAAACAAACAAAAAAGAAGGAGGCCAAAATTGTAATGTGCCATTAAAAATAAGAAAAGAAAAAGAAAGTGAAGTGTTGAGTTTTGCTTGGTGTATAGAACGTGAGTTCTTATACCTGATTTCTTATCACTTGGGCAAGCGACACTGTAAATTTCTCTCAGCAGGCACTATGTCTGTGTATGTGTTTGCAAGGCTTTCTATTCACTTATGGTGCTCTGGCAATAATAAACTACTTCATAGAACAGCAGGAAACTCTTCAATATATTTTACAGAAATTCATGTTTGTTCTCGTGTTATATCTAGCAAAAGAAATCCAGACGATTATGCAAACTGCCTCAATATGTCCACTCCAGGGGAATGACCAAAATCTGTGGTGCCAAAATGATATTATTTTGGTGACGGTACAGAAAACTGCATTCAGAGCAAGAGTCAATGATTTTAGGTGAACCTAGATGAAAGAGGGTGCCCACTTAACTTTTTGTTTATTTAAATTTGCACTGTAGATGATTGTTAAGAAAAGACAAAGCTACCATTTGCCATGGTAATAGGAGTTTGTGGACTCAGTCACCACACTGTCACGATAGCAGTAAAAATTAGAGAGATGTAATCCATGGGAAGCAGGGAAGTTTTCTTATTCCTGATAGGCAGCCAAATAATACCTGCTGGAAGACTTGTGACATAGAGCTGGCTTTCAGTGTCAGTGTGAAGGGACATCTGTAGCAACCCCTAAATTTCACTGCCTAAGAAACTACTTTGGGAGATATTGAAGTTTAGAAAAACTCTTCTGGTCACAGCTCCTCCTATATCTGCCGTTGGGTAATAAGTAATGTCCATGTTGATCATCAAATTGGATATTTATATCCAAGCAATGAGGGCATTCTGCTTGGATTAGGGAGTCTTCAGTATAAGTTTCAGATCTAATGATCAGTTATGCGTTCTGTAAAAGAAATGCTCCCCACAACCTCCTAAAATTAGTGTAATCATTGTGCTTTATGAAATGTTCATTGACTTTTACATATTTTGAATGACTTAAGACATTGGTTCCTTTAGTGAACTTTGATACAGTTAACCCCAGATAGCGAATTTCAAATGTACCTCTATACAACTAAATAATCTCACCTGTAAAACTGTACATGTCTGCACCTTGTAACATTTGGTCAGAGATTTTTCCTTGACCTGTAGCTTGGAAATAGGTTCCTAAATTATATTATTAGTGTGTAAGTATTTTTTGGGAGCTGCCTGTAGTGTTGGCCATTATCCTCTCCACTTACAAGCTTATCAGCAAGGGAAAGATATAGATGTTGTTCTTCACTCTTTATCATCTTTTCTAGAGATTGGTGAGATTGGTCGTAATCTTGTTTTTTCCTAACACACATTCATAATATTTGTTTTAATATTAGAAACATTATTATCTGATCCAAGCCTTCAAATTTTATTCTTATAAATTAAGCAAAAGACTAAAAAATGGCAGATTAATTACAGCATGCAAAGCATAGTCCAAGTCAGCAAGTTACCTATAGTTAAAAATGGCAGATTAATTACAGCATGCAAAGCTGTCCAAGTCCAAGTCTTGGACATCTATATAAAGATGAACAATTAGCCCTTTGTATCATCCAACAGAACAGTTTTCATGTTTTTTCCCCTGACAGTTAACAAAAAATTACTAAAGACAGGAATATTTCAGTCTGATCATTTAATAATTTAAATCTAATTATCGGTCTATTTACTAAAAATATTTATGACTGACCAGAGATATAGCTAGCTATTAATCTCCTAGGAGATGTAGTTCAGTTTCTGTACATGTCTCAGTATTTCTATCTGGTGCTATTGATTATCTCTCAGGAAACACAAGCACAGTGCTTCCTACCCTGTATTGGTTCATTGATCCCTCTCAACTGCCTGTTGTCACAAGCTCAGAGTACACTTGTGAGCAATAAGCAAAGAGTGAAATTTTTCCTCTGACAGAGAACCTGTGTTTTTCTTGGGTTATCTGGTTGGGTTTTTTGTTTTGGTTTGGGTTTTTTTGTTGTTTGTTTGTGTGGTTTTGGGTTTGGTTTTTTTTTTTGTTTTGTTCTGTTTTTTTCCTGATAGAAATTAAGCCTGTGTCCTGGGGGTAACATAGTTCCAGTTTAGCTATGGATTTAGCTATGTGGTTCCAGTGATGACACATAATGCAGAGGACTATAATGAGACAGGAGAAGAGGGTATGAGCCTCCTACGCCACCCTACCTCTCCTGATTAAATCCAGGTATTTTTAGACCAGTGCCAGAATATTTCCATAAATCTGATTGTGAACAGGAAGGCAGTTCTGGCTCCAGAGAGCTGGCAGGCTGCTCTGATTTGGCTCAGCCCATTTAGGAATCAGGCACCTGAGATACCAGCTGTTTCTTCTCTGTGAACCTTCTATAGATTTTGCTAGAGTAACTTGGAAAAAGAGTCTGGAGGTGATAAATATGGATAATATTGTTGCCAAGACTTGGTTAAAGCAAGCATACATTGGAGGGTAGAACAAATGTAGAGGAGATAACTTTTGCTGATGGTCTTTATTTCAATATCTGAAGACATTTGTGGGTCTAATACAACTTTTACAAGGAAGGACCACCCCAGCTACCCCAAGAGTAATTTTAATTTCCACTTCAGTCCAGTGCTTATAGCACTCATCAGTGACTGTGGGCAGAAAGAGACTGAGGTCCCACTCCCTGCTGTTAGGACATTATGCATTTTACTTGAATTCCTAACTGGGAAAAAAACACATAAACAGGCTTTGGAAATGGAACTGAAGCCTCCCTGTCCTCCCAGAGGAGGTCCCCAGCCTTTCTACTAGATCTGCTCTTGTTTTCATGTTCTCTTTCCAGCCCAGTGAACTCTGAATTCTTTCTCTGCACACTGCAAGGCTTTTCATCTGGCACTGCTGATGCTTCCTGCCCTCCCTCCAAGCAGCCTTGAATCTGTTGGCTAAGCAACTTGCCAAAAACACAAGAGGAAGGGAGTTAAGTTCTGTTAAGCAGAGGAGATAACCGAATAGAGATCTTCCAAAGTTCTGCTGGCTGTTAATCTGTTGCATGAAAGCATTCTCATCATGCCAGTGAGTTTGCCCTGGAAAAGCAGCCACTACTACATTTTCTCGGGCACATGGGAACCAATAAGCACTTTTTGTACATGGGTTTACAAGAGTTGCAACATGGGATTCCTTGAGCAACTTGGGCAGTAGAAAGTTTCCTTTGGAAACTCTACATAGGCTTGACCATGACTCAGGTGCTGGGCTGCTCATTCCTTTCAGAAGTAAGTGAACAAATGGAAAAGTTATGCTTAAAATACAAAATATGCTGGAATGTAGCCCGAGACAGACTGGTACTTTTCGAGACTAAAAATTTGAAATTATGGACCAAAGTCCAGTTTGAATCTCACTTTTTGGGTTCAGGTTTTTTGAGTCATATGTCAGATGCCTTGCTCAGTATCTCACAGGGAAAAACAAAACCTAGAGCAAACTGAATGATAGCCACTGAGCCTTTCTCTCCACAAAGTCTCACATGTAACCTCTTGTTGTGCATTTTGGGTTTTTTTTCCCATTACACTTTGTCTTGTTCTTAACATTACTGACGGTAATTAACCATTTATGGAATCTGTGAGAGCAGAAGACTGACCAAGTTTCTCATTTTTAGTTACAATAAAGGAGGAAAGACCTGGCAGATGACAGCTTACTTTGACAGTAAAAAGGTGCAGCTGGAAATAAGCTCTAGACATACTAGGGAATACTACATTAACTTACATGTGATTGAACAAAAGGCTGAATACACTATCACAGTAATAAAAGCACAAGTTCATAATCTTGACACCTATGAGAAAGATGCTGCCTAGACATTGCTGCAAGAAGCAGGTACAGGTATCTAGATGACAGATCATTTAGGTGAACAGCATTTGCCAGACATGGCAATTAATACATGAGCATAAATACTTTAACAGTCACATGAACAGGCTTTCTGTAGTCAGACAGCTTCTGAATTCTCTCTACTTCTTTGACTCAGCTCATTACAGTATCTCAAATCACAAAGTCTCCAGTTTATGGTTACAGCATAACAGAACTCTGGGTCTGGTATCACTGATGAACCACCAGTGTGAGGAAAACCTGCCCCATGAAAGGGGATTGCACCACCTCTTTGTTTTGTTTTGTTTTGTTTTGTTTTGTTTTGTTTGTTTTGTTTTGCTTTGCTTTGCTTTGCTTTGCTTTGCTTTGTTTTGTTTTGTTTTTTTGGGGTTGTTTGTGTTTGTGTTGTTTTTGGTTTTTTTTAACAAAACAAAACAAAACAAAACAAAATTAAAAAGGAATAGACCTAAGTCAAAGCTTTGGATTCAAATTTGGTGATGTAGATCATGCAGAATGACTAAACTACAGAATTTCAGATGTAAGAGCCACAGAGTAGCTTCCATTTAATTTTTCTCCCTTTTCTTGTGACTGTATTAGACTTGTAATCTTGAGGACAAGGGAGCTGTGATTAGAAAACAGGTTTTTTGAACTTTCATCTACCTCATATCAGATGGAAAAGTTGAAATCTCTCTCTTTCTTCCCTCCTCCCTCCTCCTAGCTTTTCTTTCCTGTCAATTTCTTTGAGGTGTTTAGTTTCACCCATTAAGGTTTACATGTTGACATTTTCTGAAGGGAACACATTTAGTAATATCCCTACTCCAAGCTACTTAGGTTCATTTGTGAATTTCCTTTTTTGTGTGAAGCTTTCCATTGCCTTTGCAGCCTGTTGCTGGAAGTAGCCTCATAACGGCAAGTAGAGCAGCCAAAATGAAACACCACAAAGTACAAAGTCATTTGTTGAGTTCTTTGTAGAACAGTACTGTCATTCAAAAATCTTGAAATTCTCCCATTTCCCCAGATTCATAAATATTCTAAAATGCTTTATGGATAAAATTGGCAGAGGTACTCAGAAACACAGAGAATTTTAACAGAAATACTACAAAACAAGATGGGAAGCCATCAAGTCTAGCCAGGAACCAAGGCATAAGCAAAGTAAGGAACAATCCATAGTCCTCTCAGAGATTGTAATGGCCTCTTCCATTTGTGATTGAAAATGCTGAATCTCATCACAAAAATTATTAACAAAGTACAACTTTTCCCAAAAATTATGACCAGAGAAAAAAAAGGGGTGATGATAGCAGTGTTCACTCTTCGTCCACTGCTCTAAGAAAGTGTGAGCAACCAGTTCAGATCTCTTCAGTGTTTGAGGGACTTTGAAAATTAACATCAGGTGAATGCTCAAAATACTAGGACATTCTGTGAAGAGAGTTCCTCCTCTTGAAGTTGTTGCTCTTTGTGAGGCATGATTAAAAATTAATTGAGCTGAAAGGCGAGAAAATTATGATTCTATAGGTAAGTGATTAGGAACTTGCTGTTTCTGCTCCACTGAGTACTTCATACAAAATTATGTAAATATTCATTAGAATGTCAGGATCTCACATCTCCCCTGCCACATGAATACCCTAATCACTAGGATCATAGAGCCTTTTGCCCAATGAATATTTATTCTGTAAAGTCT
>NW_010319667.1:97400-105924 GCF_000700745.2 Antrostomus carolinensis | reverse complement strand
AGGCATAAAATTATCTCTTCTTGAATACCTAAAATATAGGTTTTGAAATATTTGATGTTTGGGTTTTAACTCTAACCAGCAATGGATGGAATGAAAGCCAGATATCCCACAACTAGGGACAGCACTACTATACTGAATTAAAGGAGTAATTACAGTCTCTGTCTGCAATAGTATTTGTGCCAGATGCACTCAGGGACTAACAAACCTTTAAGATCTGCACTGGGAAAATTAATAGTAATGCTAAGGAATTATAGAATTAGGAGATACTTGGAGGTTTTGGGGGGTTTTTTGGTTGGTTGGGGGTTTTTTTTAGAAGACTCATCATGGCTTCAGTGGAAAGTATTCTTTGAAGTGATCAAGAAACATATAGGTTAAAGTGGTAGGAAGCATATTGTCTATTTTAATTTCCTGTGAAATTTTAACAAAGGCTTCCACATAGACTGCAAGGACACTATCATCTTTGGTTAAAAGAAAGGAAATAAAGGATAACAATAAAAGGTAATTTCTTGCAATCTAGGATGGTCATCACAACAGTTATGCAGGGGTCTGTCCTGGAACTCATTCTGTTTAAGGTATTAAGAGATGACTTAAAGAAGGAGGGTGATTCCTATGGTGATAATGTGATGTAAATGACGATGGTCCAGCATTGCATGAGGCACCTAGGAAAAGGACAGACTGTGAAGAATTTCAGAAGGACATCAGAAGCCAGACTATCTAGGCAATAAAATATCAAATAAAATTAAACACATATAAATATAATGTATTGGGAAAAAAAAAAAAAAAAACAACAAACCAAACCAAACCAAAACAAACAACAGTCTTAGCATGACACATATAGTGAGTTAGCCTTGGTTTACAGCCAAACTCCCACCCTGTCGGTTACTCACTCCCCCTCCTCAGTGGGGCAGGAGGAGAAAAATGGATGAAAAAGCTTGCAGGTTGAGATAAACACAAGGAGATTGTTTTCCAATTACCATCATGGGAAAACCAGGCTTGACTTGGGGAAAATTAATTTAATTTATTGCTGGTGAAACTAAGTATTTAATTATGATTATTTAATTAGGAACTAGGGTAGCAAGAAAGAAAAAAACTACTAAATAAACCACACTTTTCCTTCCTCCTTACTGAAGCTCAACTTCACTTGCTCACTCCAGACTCCTCTCTTTCTCTCTGGCACCAAGCAACCCAGGAGCATGAGGAATGAGAGGTTACAGTTGGTACCTAGGGGTTTCTTTCCTTTGCGGCTTTCCTGTCTCAGCTTTCTTCTGCTCTGGTGTGGAGTTTGCAAGGCCTGCAGTACTTCAGAAAAATCTGTTCCAGCATGGGCTCTCCACAGGCCACATTTCCTTCAGGAATATACATCTGCTCTGTTGTGGGGTCCTCCATGGGCTGCAGTAGGTACCTGCTCTAGTGTGGTCTCTTCTGTGGGCAGATTAGACAAAACCTTGGAAGAAAAAATCTATTAGGGATCTGAATTTTGGATTTAGGCAGTTTTAGTGATACTTAGATGTGGAATGGTAGAGACATTTGTTTATACCTGGACATTGTACAGAAAAATAAATTTGTGAGTTCTTATCTATTGTTTTGCTGTAGCAAAAAAAGCAGCTGATTGGGAATAAGGTACCTACACAGCTCTGATAAGCTTAGTCCCAGTATTTCTCTACAGAAAAAAGCTGAGCAACTATCAATACATTTTAACATCAAACTTTAAGAGGAAGACTGATTGATTTGCATATGTTGTACATCAAGTTGTAAGCACTGGGGTCTTAAATATAAGTGCAAATTAGGTTTTCAGGTTTCTTTGCACTTCTCACCATCTTGTCTTATGCTCTTAAATTTTGGGTGACAATTCAGCTTACTTATTTGCTGAAATTTTTGTGGTCTTTCTTGAAATTTGGCTTTCTTTCCTCTTGTTTTATATTTTATTTGTAAGGGTAGTAAATTAAGTTGGAAGACAAGTGAGAAACGAGTATCATATTGTGAAAGAAATTTCATCACTTACTAGTTGCAAATGCATTTCCAGTATGTCTTCAAATCCCATTACTTTTTAGGACTGTATCAGAGAAGCAGATGCTGGGAGACTATTAAATAACCAAGGCCAGTGAGAAGAAAAATACTACAACTGTAACATGTTGTAGTCCTAGAATAATCTCCATGTTTCTTCTGCCTAATTTGGTGAGCATTATCGAATTCCTATCTTGGTTCTTTCAGATATATTCCAGTTCACAGAGTTTAAGTCATAATGTCAAAATAGTGCGTAAGTCTCTTCTAAGCCATGTGTCTTAGAGTTTGAAAAAAGAGACAATGAATTCTGAAAAAAAAAACCCAACCCTAAACTCTGGACCAAATCTGATGTGGTTAATAATTTATATCCTAATGAAGATTATGAACACCGGTAATATTTGGAATGTTTTGTACCTAAACATTTTAGAAATATTAATAATAAAATATTTGACAGTTAAGTACATTAGTCAATTAGTATCTCAATTTTAAGCCCCAGAATTGCAGAATATTTATCAAATATCCTCCAACAATACTAAATATTGAACCAGAGAACTGTTCAATTTTTTCATCTCTTTCTTTTTCTCTCAAGCCTCCAGAATAATAGAGCACGTCATCTTACAATTAAATACTTTACTAAAGCACATTCTCTAGCTTGCATTTATTGGATAATAGATAGTATTAAGGCAGATCTTCCTATTCTTCTTAAAACTTCATTCAAAATACAGAAATTACCTTAGTATTTGGAAGTAGAAAATTAGATACCTATCTACAGGAGATGCTCTGAGGTTATGAAACCTGTGCAGTCCAACATAAGGTGCCTAAATCCCAGGAGGAAGTGTTAGAAATACAGTCCATCCACACCATTTCCTGTTGTCTGAATTTGAGTCTCAGCAGTGTCTGATGTGATTTGAGTTCAGTGTACTGTTCTGAGGAGATTCATTCTACTCAGGCACTGCAGAGAAACCCTTGGCTCCAGGTTCTAGATTTAATTTTGAGTGCCTAAAGTTTAACTGTTGTGGTGTTGGTGCTATGCTAAATCCTTTGTGTCTCAGTTTCACCTATGCAAACAGATCTTATTGCCACTGCTGTCCTTGCAGGTGCATTCCCACCTATTCTACATATTGAGCCATTCAGATGGTATCCATACTGAACTGTATATGTTAGATTTTCATAATATTTTCATATACTTTCTATCTGAAGGACTTTAGTGAAAAGGAAATAGGAAAGGAAGACACAAAAAGCATTCTCAGTCTAAGATTCTGTCATACACCTTATGAGATTTCTTTGCCAAGCACAGTATTTTATTATATTTTCTCATATCAATGGCTTAGAAAGTGTTAATAAATGAATTTACGTAAAGGAATTAGAGTTTTACAGTATTACTTATGAGATACTAATTATACTGCTGTTCTTTGCTTAGATAGTCTCTTTCTTTCAGAGTATCTAACACACTAATACATAACCATGGTAATTTTCTTACATTCAGGAGCAAATATATGAAATAAAGATGCCATTTGCATGCATTTTTCAAGGAAGGACAATATTTAATTCTTTGATATCATCTCAAATCTGCAATGCACTCTGCTACAAAGGACAAAATGTGACTTGATTCACTACTGACTACATCTTCATCTTAAGACTGCTTGTTTAGATGTCTAAATTTAGTAAACCAATTTGGTATGCTTGGTATCTTTGGTGTAGTGCAGCTAGTAAGCTTTTACAATCTGACAAAATAACTCAGAGATGTTTGGAAAAAAAAATGTTATTGCTACTAAAACTCAGTAATGGAAGTAAAATTTTCCTGAGATAAAAATGTAGACCCATGAGTAAGGCAAGGTCTGCATCCTGTCACTGTTATTGTTTAAAGTCAGCATTTATGGGGTGACAGATAATCTGTAAGGGGAACTGTAATACTCCTAGAATTTAATACCATCTTGCTGTGAATTCTCAGTTCTGCCAATAAAATCGTCTTGCTGGTTGAGTTTGTTAAACTACTGAAGCTGATCGGCAATCTGGTCAGACAAGCAGCAATATTCAAGGGGGTAAGAGATATGAATGAAATTAATTTCCTAATATCATCATAATTATTGAACTGTCTTAAATAATAGCCAGCCTCATCTTGACTTAATAACTACATGGTACTAAGCAGGTGTAAACTGTCAAATGTTATGCTGAATAACCAGTAGCTGTGACTACTCAAGGACTATTAGTTTCTGATGTATTTTATTTGATTGTTCTTTTATACATTTATAGAGAATTATCCTTATACTGAAATGCACTGGAATAGAAATCCCATGAAGGGTGATGAGCAACACAGTAAAGTTTCTCTTTGTGACATATTCATCAATGCAGAAATCACTGAGAGTAAGAACTAACTCTTTCAGCACAGTTTCAGTTTTTGTGGCTTTCTGAGTAGCTGAGGCAGTGCAAAGGTGAAAGACTCTAGATTTTTCTCAAGGTGATTGCCAAGACACAAAGCTGCCAAACAGAAAAATTGCCAAAGAAAGATCACTTGGTCCCTGAAAGTTTCAAAGGTGCAATTATATACACCAGTATGCATATGAAGGGCATAAAGCCAGAGTATTAGACTTCACTGGTTATCACATTGCTGTATTAAATGTCAAAGAAGACAATATTCTGTGGAGCTTCATTCTGGTGAGGAGGATGCACAGGTTGTCAGAGATTTTTATAAACTATATTTTAAACAAGACCTTGACCTATTAGGTTGTATTCTTCATATAGTAATTTTATACGTTAATTATACATACATTTTAGTGCAATGCTTCTCAGAATTCCTGTTTTGAGTCCTTTTTTATGAGGTAGTAGAAGACAATGCAAAATGGTTAAAGCATTTTAAAATGCTGCAGTTTTTACATTTAAAGGAAACTTTGACTTGTATCAATAAATATACATAAATCATATTGTTTGACTGTAAAATATAGCAACTAGGATTGAAATGTGAGAAAGATGAGATTAAATTGGTCTGAATCATTCATGCAAAATGCTTACATTTGAACAGTGACTATCAGTTCAAACAAACAAACCAAAAAAAACCTTATAAGAGATGAAAACACCAAGAAAATATCTTGGTTTTGAGGAACTGAACGTAGGTGTCATTTTCTTAGACTGGATTATAGATGAGTATATAAAACCTAAATTTTTCTCTAATAAATTCTGGGGCAAATTTATGCTTCTGTGTTTTAAGTGATTACAGCTCTGGAAGGTTTTAGGACCCAGGGAAGTTTTTTCTTCCCAGTCTAATAGACAACATCCAGTGGATTTTCTTCAGGGAAGTCTTCACATCCCTACTCAGTAAAGCTACACACTCACAGAGGATCCTCCAGTAGCCAGTGAATTCCTGGTCTCAGCAGTCTTGACCCCATGTTCACGTTGACCCATGTTTTTCTCTGCCTTTGCTATCAACAAAATAGTAATTAAAAAATCTTATATAGGTGCAAACATAACTAAAATTAGGTGTGTGATAGTCCTCTTTTGTATAAAAATTAAGATGAAAAAGCTGACCTTCACTACTGTGTTTAGATGACAGTTATTTCATGCAGAGATAGCTTTCATTTTGTCTATGATTTTACAATACCTGCTGGAAACTGCAATCTGGAGAGAACCTACATTAGTGTCTTCCATATAAACTACCACAGTGTTTCATGAATGTTATGTTGAATCATTCATTTGTATATATTGGTTTTGGAAACTAGAAGAGGAACAATGACATTTTGATAGAGGATTCTAGAGGGTTTTTTAGACTGAATCAGTTAACTGTATTCTCAGTTTTATTGATTTGGTGAATACTGCTTGCCCTTTCAAAAACAATCTTGTATATTGATGATATACTAAAAAGTATACAGATGTTTTAACACAAGTGATTTCTTTGTCTGTTTGTATAATATACTCAATTGTCAAGGATATCAGGAAATTCTTACTACACTCTACGGCTTTGAAAAGATAAAATAAATTAATAAAATAAAATATTATACTTTAAATTTGCTTTTGAGAAAAGAAAGAAACAAAAGACAATATCCCAAAGGACTAATCCCAACTGAAAGCTCTTCATGAAGAGAACATAAAAGCCTTTAGGTTGTTTGTATTTTCTTTCTATTTTTTAAATTACATTCTTACTTAAATAATTTATAAATAATACTTGAGAGTATTTTGTTGTCTTTAATCATGGTATCCCAAGAGTAATATCAATAGTCCTGTAGATCAAAATATTATTAAGAAAACAAACAAACAAACAAAAAACAACAAACCAACAACACAGGATTTGTCCTACTTTTTCTTTTTTTTCTTTTTTCTGTGCTAAGAATAGTAATAATCCATGCTACATTGTTACTTAAAACAATCATTTTTTTTTCTTTCTTTACCTATGTGTTCACATGGAGAGTTCACAAGAGAAAAATTATAGCTACAATACTAAGCAGTAAGTGTGAGTAAATTAGGTTAATTGCTAGTTATCTTCTGATCAAGGGAGCATATATATTTTTGATATTTCTTATGCAAAATGAATACACTTTTGGCATTGTCAGGTGTACAGGTAAGCTTGTCACAGCTGTTGCTTTGCCTAGGTGCTTCCCCCCCCCGCCAAATAAAACCTTTCCAAAGGTTGTCCTGCCAGTAAAAAAACTCATTGCGAATTCATATGGTCAACAGACAAAAGCCAGTCCATCTAATCTTCAATTATTTCAACAGTGTATACAGAGACTAACAACCAAAAGTACCTATAGCTTCTTTCACGGCTTTTCACTAATCTTATAAAAAACATCTTACAATTTCTTACCAATAAAGTTAGTGTGGACTGTGCACTGAATTAATCTTTACTTAACAGTTAAACCTCCAAGAAGCTCTGGTTAAAGCTACAGTAAGTGTCTACAGCATATTCATGACAAAACATTTTATAGCATCTTCTGGTCTTCATCCAGAAGTAGATGTGGATCATATAATATCAAGAAATGATAAAAAAAATACACTCTGAGAAATTAAGTGTTTCTTTGAGTGTTTTATTGGAGATATTTAAGGAACAGGTTAATGCAAATGCACATATTGATATGGTCAGAGTACAAACCAACATTCACAATGTGATTTTGTATCTTGCACCTCTGATTTCCAATGAGATTCTATTCCATGCCCTATTTTCCCTGGCTATTATTTGGACTGTCCTTTGGTATTAAGACTGATACCTGCATCATGACAAGCGTATACTTCAGAAAATGACTGAACCTTAAATTTAAGTTCTTTTCCTCCTTAGATGACTCCAGTAGGGGAAAAAAAAAAAAAAAAAAAAAAAAAGTAATAAGGTCCTCCTTATTCTCTTTCTACAAAACCTGAAATTAGTTTTGTTGCCTTCACCAAATATTTTAAAGTGATATATTATTTTAATGCCATGATGAACAGAAATAAAAAAATACACAAAGTTTATTTCCTTCAGAAAATCATTATCTTCTAATATATGGCTCAGAATATTTCCAGATTTTTTACTTTATTTTCTCATCTTGATGGTTCAAGCATTTTCACAGATATATCAATTGGCAGTTTAGTTTCCCCTCAAGAGATTTTCTCATCAATAATCTATATTTCTCTATGATTTTAATTCATTTCATAAAAACCACTCCGTGATCAATATTGAAGGCTAGCAGGAGGTAAAGTCAATTTTATATGATATAAACAGAGACTTTCAAGTTACAGTGACTGTTGGAGCTCCTTTTGTCTGGTGCAATCTCTGAAGTCACTGACATTATTTTGATGTGAAAGTTTCTTATAGAGTACAAGTCAGCTGCAGTAATTACTCTCTTGGGCTCTTGATATAGAGAACTGGCTATTTATTTTGGGAAAGCTGTTTGACTGTTTCATCAGGACTCCAGAATATAATCTGCTCTTTTTTTCTGCTTTGTCTATTTGCCTTTCCAGGCTGTTATATTCATCTCACTAACCTAAGTGAATCCCACTAAATTCACTAAGTGAATTGTATTTATATTTCCAGTCCCTTTCAGTAAGCACATATGATCGTTATTTTGTTACTAATTTATTGGTGTAATAAGCTGGGCAGAAGCATGTCTTCAACTCTGAGGAAGTAAAATCTGTGTGTACAGTGATATCTTCCAAATCATACTATCTTCCAGAAATTAATTTCCATTTTAGAGAAACAATGATGAAACTGCCTCACCTGAGCACAAAATACTTTTCTTTATGTAATAATTAATCAGACTTTGAGATTTAAAAATAAGCACTGCAATGAAGTCATCTCAAATGTAACATTATCTTGAGCCTTTCTTCCTCTGCGGAAATTTTTCCAGCCAAGATTTTGGCCTGTTCCTGCACTCACATATGGGAACAAGTTTCACTATGGCTACATGACCACATCTACACCAGCAGATTGAATTTATCCAGAGACATCTTCAAGCAACGAGGCCAACTAGTACAGGACATCTCTTATCTTTTCTGACAAACTGTCTCAGCCTCCAGAGCAGGATGTCTGTGTGCAAACTACCTGCTGGAATGACTCCTGGGC
>NW_010319667.1:81299-97356 GCF_000700745.2 Antrostomus carolinensis | reverse complement strand
AAGAGCTCATTGGAATGGGCCAAAATAATGCCAGGAAACCTTCTAATGCTTTATTAGCATAAATGATCATGCTCCAGTGCCAGGAAATCTTCCCAAACATACTCAACTTTGTTAGGATAGATGCAGACCATGAGGTTTTTCCCTGAGAGGTGTATTTCTGCTAACCATCTGGGCCAAAACGGCTCTTGTTTAATTTTCTTTCTGTAAGTACTTTTCCTTCAATGGCCAAAGAAATATAAGAATCACTTATCCCAAAGTGAGCGTTAAGATACATAAGGTAAAGTAGTATTTTTATTTAGTCTCTGATACTGTTGCTGAGGTAAGAGAGATGGAGAACAGTCAGCCACCATGCGACCATATTTATATCAAAATTTCTCTAGGAGTCCTAAAGAATTCCTGAATTCTCAGGAGCCTTCCAAAAAAAGACAATGTCTGTTCTGATAATTTATAGCCTTTGACCATCAGGGGTACAAAATACTAGTCAGAACATTTTTAGTCGCCTCAAAAACAACAACAACAAAAATGCTGCACAGCAAATATGTGGATAATAGTAGAGATGTCTGGGTTTTTCCTAGCATGGACAGTTCTCCATGTTGATTTAAGAAGACTCTATTTACCTCAGTTATTCTTCACCCAGAATCAAAGAAAGAAATCTTGTGCATGTTCACTATGCTATGTAAGGGACAGATACACTTGCACCTCTATGTGCAAGTCCATTTTTTCATAGTTGAAATATTTTTATTTCCTTCTGACAAATTTATTTGTATGCCTTTCTTGTCAGACTGGCTTATCCCTTCACTAGTGTTGCCTTCTGCCTTATCCTTATTATTATTATGAGCTATAAAAAGGCTCTCCTTCATTCTGCATAGTTTTCTATGGTGTTATCAGTGTGGCTTTTAATATATTGCCATTATGCAAGGAGGAAAGAATGACTTTTGCATTTAGACCAGACAGTGATGAAGTTTGTGCTCATTTTCAGTTCCAGTGGGAAATAATTTTATTCTTCTTGTCAGCCCACTGGGATATCTTTGTGCTCTGAATATGTTAGTTTTCCTCTCTGTGAGCCAGCAAATATTCATAGCAAAAGTGTATGCAGATGAACTTTTCTGCTGTGTTGACTTGGGAGTCTCTGACATGACAAAGGACACAAACTCCTTATGGTGCCGTAGTGGAACCTGCATTTAATTGATGGGGGAACTTTGCACACTTGTATCAGAGACAGTAGCAAGTTGCCTGTTCTTACTGACGTATTCATATTAGTCACATTAATCCTAATTGTTCTTCCTCTACTCTTGTCATACCCAAGGGATATGGTTTATCTTGAATGCATCGTCAGAGTGTCTGTTCACTTAATGAAGACAAGGTCTTGCTCAATAGGCAAAAGATACTTTAATTTTGTTCTCTCTTGTGTCCTAAATGAAAGACTTTCAAGTTTTTGTAATTCTATAATTATTTTTAACCTTCTGAATTCCTGAAGGTAATTTCCATCTATTGGAGTGGAAGTAAATGAAAACTAAAGCCACAGTAATTCAAATAAGTGCTAGCAATAAAAAAAATAATGTGTTAGAAGTAAAAATCTGGCATAGATTTTTATCTTTTAAGACTGGATACATTTCATCTAGCTTTTATTGTACGTACAATAGATGGCATGCACTGCTTTTATAAACTGCAAGTCACTCTCCATGGATAATAGAAGGGTCACGGTTTCCCCATTAAAATCTGTGACTGTGAGGATCAAGCCCTGACTATACATATTAAGAGAGGTTTTTTTTTACCCATCCCATTTGTAGGACAAAGTAAACAAACAAGAAATTGAGGAATTAAGTAGTGAAGCATAAGTAGGAACAAATTTACTCAAGACTGTGTTGCAGATCAGTAGGAGAATATAAAACCTGAGTTTCCTGTTTGCTTATTTAGATCCTGTCAGTAAAACACAAAGCAAATCTAATGGATAAGGTTGTGATCCATCTCACCTAATTTTAGATATAACATAGATATAATTGTCTAGGTGTTGTCTGCACTCAAGCAAAAGAGATCCAGAGAACAATTAATTCCACCTATTTTAGACAGCTATCTCGGGATAGGGTAAATTACTGTATGGAGTTGCCTATTCCCCATTATTGATGATGGAAGAAGCTGACGTCAGCAGACAGCTACCTTTTAGGTGAATACAAGTTGTGGTGGTGGAATATGCCCCAAAAGACCACATTATATATACCATCACATGTAACAGCAGCCAACAAGAAGTGTCTACTTACCAAGGGATGAAAATTATTTTTCACAAAAACTTTCAAGATTTCAAAGTTTGCTTTTGAGCTGCCCTCAAGCAAAACACCAAACATTCCTAATGTTTTCACACATAGGGAAGTGTTATTTTCCAGTGGAAAATATGAGCACTTTGATTCAGAAGGGAATATGTGTGTATGAGGTGGAGAATAAGTGGATGAGAACTCCATGTTACGCAGGAAATTCAATTTGACGTCTCTGCTCAGCCTGGGTCAGAGCAACATGTACCATCCCCTATTGCGCTGAATCAGAAGAGAAACAGTTCATCTTTATGGAAATTTTTTGGCTTAGCTGAAAACTACTTCTAGGAAACTGCCTTTGCAGAAGAGAGGTCAAAGATAGGCATTAAAAAAGGAGGACCTTTTCATATTTGCATGTAGGTTTTGCGAAGCATGTCTGTGGCAATGTAATGATTACAGTACTTATTCTGCTAGATACTTTCTGTGAAGCAAAACATGCAAATTGGAGAACTTTACTACCAACCATTAGATAGCATTAGATTTCCATTTCAAAAGAAACACTAAAACCCCCAATATTTGAAAGTAAAATATCTAACCAATAGCTCTCCTCCCCATATCCACTCACTTTAATTTTTAAAAAATATAATCTATATAATTTTCAATAGCATACATTTCTTTTAGCAATACAAATCTAATATATTTAACTATAACACTGGGGGTTTTTTTTAGGGATGTGGGGCTGTTCAACATTGCACATTATGACTGCATAAGCACTAATAGTTTATCTCTGTTAAGTGGAATGCTATGAAATTATTCCATCTAATCATATTAATCATGGCAGTGGCAAGTGAACAGTCAAAATTGGTCTCTCTAGTTTTAGGAAGAGTGCAAGTCTAGAATAGCAAGCAGTCCGTGCCTTAAATCACAACTGGTCCTACAATTGCTTTTACAATCATGATGATTGCACAGACGGGGAAAAATAAATTGTCCTGTCAGAACTGGCATAGGCAATGACTTTATTTGCCCAAGCTAATTATTCATACAAATAGGGTATGCAACTTATCATCTGTCACTCAAATGTGATCTGTGCACTTGAAAGTATATTGAACTTGCTATAAAGTTATTTTCCTAACAATTTTACTTATTTTGAATAAAAAGATAAAGAACTGGTAGTGAAAGTGATTTTCATACATATATTAAAAAGAGAAGGTGGCAGAGGAGACAGAGGATTACAGGACAACTAAGGAGTATTAGACTATAATATGGAATGTCTTTGATATTATATTTACAGCAATGCTTTTTCATCATTTTATCCTATTTCTTCTAGTTTTCCTCAGGTAGTCCAGTTATAAATTTAATCCCTATATTACATCATTCTATTCTTCAACCAAGCCTTCATCTGCTTTGTGTGTATGGAATTGAAATAGTAAACCACATTAATTGGCTGCATTCCCACAAACTGTGTTTTATTCTAGTAAGTCAAGACATTCCCCTTCATATTAGGCATTGGGAGATAGGTTCCTGATGCAATTTTTGTGTGTATCCTCTGACATCAAAACAGAAAGCCTTTAATTCTATTACCATCAGTGAAGATGCTACATTGGCTGTATACACCATATGACTGTCTCCAGCCCTTGGAAGAAAAAAAAAAAAAAGCCTTCCATACCTGATTTTACATTCTTTGAGTTACCTACTTAGAAATATAAAATTGTCAACTCTGTAATCTTCCATGATCTTTACATATGAGTATTCTCTATGTGGATATATATACACACACACAGGTACACATATACACATATATACAGGTAAATATATGCTGCAAATGGAAGAGGTCATCTTTATGTGCACCTGCAGTAAAACTCCATTTAGTATACTGACACATCATGTAAGTGGTAGATGTGAAGTATTTTATTTATTCTTTAGCCCTCCAAAACCATCTCACTTAAAGATGTCACCATTTTGTAACTCTGACACTTCTCTTAGAAGCCAAGTCTTTCTGAAAGAAATATAAATAAAAAAGTAAAACTTTTGTCTCCAAGGAGACTGTGATTGTATGTTGGGAATCCACATGAGCAATCTCCAGACACTGACAGTGTGGAATGAATACAGTAGATGCTTTGTAGGGGAAAAAAAGAAAAATAAATAAACCATTTAAGTAACAATTCACTTGTCTCAAAGAAAGCTTTAATTTTTTTAAACCCTATCATACTTCTAACAAAAATCTCCCATGTTTCACCCCTTTTGATGAATGAAGGTTCATTGATTGAATAAATTCACATCATTGCCACTGGTCTAGTATCTGTTTTTCATTAACTGCAACAAGTCACTTTGTTGTGAATTTTGGAAACCCTTACTTTTTGTCCTACTGATTTCAGAGAGATTCTGAAGTTGGGTAAGAATTTATAATATACCTGCCTAATGCATTCAATTTTCCATGTGGGGTTAATCATGGCCAGGGTTAATCATGCCCTGATTTTTATAAAAAGTGCAACACCATAAACAGCCCTTGTATAAGAAATTGAGCAGAAACCATCCCAGAAAGAGAGGAACATCTCTACCATTGGCATTATTTGAAGGAAGGACATTTGGAATGTCTAGATCTAAATTTTCCTTATAATGTACAAATAGGGAGAAAAAAGGCACAGAAGAGGAATGACTTCTCATCAACCTATTTGCAGGAGAATGGTATTCTGCATTCATCAGACCATGCTGCCAAGACACAAATAGGAATTCTGTTCTTCAGTGGGAAATCTGTCCCTTGTAAACAGCAACATTTCTGCAGGCTTTGTTTTTCTTGTATTAAATATTACACTTTAACTGAGGGCTAAGGAGTGAAGGAATTTTTTGAAAAGAAAACTGTGATTAACATTTTGGATATCCTGCATTTTAAATTCCATTCAAAAAATCCTTTTCTGGCTCAAATGGCAAAGTATGTTAAATAAACCTGAATATTCAAAGCCTGCTATAACAAAATCACATAACCGTTATAGTCTTTTGTTTTTGTGTAGGATACTTGTGGCTGGACTGAACACATAGACTAGGTGAATTTTTTTCTCTTTTGTTTTGTGGAAAGCTAAAAGTAACTAAAGTTTACTCAGGGGAAATGACTTCCATCAGAAAGACATACAATTTGTAAATCAAACCAGTAAAAATATATGAATGCATCTCAGTCAGATAATACTCTCCATAATTTTAAATAACACCTGTAAAATTAAAATAACTTAGGAGTTTACAGTTCATTTTTTAACCACTTGTAGGCAAGTATCTTGCTTTTCAGATTTTTATGAGACTGTGATCATACGGTTATAGATGATCCTTGTGAGGTTACTATCCTTAGCAACTAACCAGTTACTCAGTATAATGGGTCTCACCTCTTCACAACCCCCAAATCTGCTAGAGTATGACATTGTGGCAATTTGAGCCAAATCATTTTTACAACAGCTCTAAGGACTAGGATGACGTCTTGCATCAGCCCAGAGAGACATGAGATTGGGAGGATCACTTCAGTGGTCCCTGTGGTCTAGATCTATGAAATGACATGTTTGGAGATAGTTACAAACAATCTATCACACTGATAGGGGCACATGGTTTTCAGAATCAAAGCAGCTTATTCTATCCACCCGTCTTGGACAAATCATGTTTTCAAGCAGTGCTTTTCATATGCAACTGTCCATCATACACAGATTTGCATTCTTTTTCTGGGAATTTGGGTCTTGTCCCAAGTTTTATTCATTCTTTCAAAGACATGCCTGATGTGATCTAGATTTTGACTACCATAAGCACAAACTCACCACACCAGAAGGAATAGGACATTTTGTCTCTCAAGATTTGAGTTAAAAATATTAATAAAACTGTGAGTCAGATGAGAGTAGTGTTTATGGATAACTTCTGAATACTTAAAAATTAATCTAATTTTTTTTAAAAAAGGAAAAAAAAAAAAGGGAAAATTAAACCCCAACATTTTGAGGAATCATCTGTCCCCAATCACTGCAGTAAACATTATACTATAGAATATTTCATTAGTTGGTCTTATTCATTACTTGATATGTTTTCCACTTTCTTTCTTACCATAATCAGGAATCTTTCTGTCCCTCTCTACTCTTCTCCCTATCCACCTAAAAATATGAAGTGCTTCATTCCTTTTTTTTTTTTTTTTTTTAATTTCACAGAGCTTTAAAATGATGCTATATGTTCTTCAACAGCCATCTCCACAAAGGATTATGGCAGCTGTTCAACAGCTCAGAGTGCCACACTGCCTGACATTTAAGGGGAGAAGGAACTATATTTGAAACTACTCAGTAGATTTGTATTCAGTGAACAAAGCTTTTCAAACGGGAAGATAGCCAGGACAACGAAGCTAATCATCTTCCTTTTGCCAAACATAGCATGTGTCCTTTGATAACCATAAATGATTAGAAATATAATTTTTCCTGTCATGCAAGAAGCATTACTCCATACTTCCAGGGTCAGCAGTGATACAGGGGGTAGACTGCTGCATAATGAACTGCTAAGAAGCTCAGCGGTTTTATTCTTCTTCTATGAAACTACAAAGCTAGCCCAGTTGAGCTTTTGCTTGAGATCTGAAGGAATCATAACCCCCAAGAAGTATGCTCTGAGGCATAGAAATGCTGTGAGATTAGAAGGTAAGAAGGAATACTTGTTAATCTCCTTTTTATGCCAGTGTTATGATTGAGGCTGATTAGAAGCTTGCAGATGCTTTAGACATTCACAGGCAAGCTAAGCCTAAACCTACAAATCCAGAAGAATCATACATAAATAATGGCTAAATTTTTATAGTCTGAAGCTTTATAGATTTTTTTTCTTCTCTGGAGTACATAAACTAACAACTAAATAAATTTTGAAAATTATTTGATATGGTTTTCTTTGTGATTTCACTGTGTCAACTAGCAATTTTACCACAATTCTCAAGATATCTGAAATGTTTATTGAAGCCTCAGATCCTGAGCAATTAGATGGAAACCTCAGCTTGAAGAAGAGGTTCCTTCCTCCATGTCCATATCATTCTTTTACATCTGATTTTCACAATCTTTTTTTTTTTTATATTATCTTTTTTTCCAGAATATAAACTAAGTTGGAGCAACCTCACTTTGAGTACTGCATGCAGTTCTGGACCCCAGAATTTAAGAAGGATATGGAGGTCTTTGAATGCACCCAGAAGAGGGTAACAAAGCTGGAAGGAATGTCCTTTAAGGAGCAACAACAAACTTTGGACTTATCTAGTTTGGAGAAAAGGAAATTGAGGGGCAACCTCACTGCTCTCTGCAGCTTCCTGAGGGGCAGTGGATAGGGAGGTTCTGAGTCCTTCTCCCTGATATCCAGTGATAGGACTCATGGGAATGGTTCAAAGCTGTGCTAGGGGAGGTTTAAACTGCACATCAGGAAGCATTTGTTTACTGAGAGAGTGGTCAAACACTGGAACAAGCTTCTCAGAGAGGTAGTCGATGCCCTAAGCTTGTCGGTGTTTAAGAGGCATTTGGAAAATGACATTAACAACACACTTTAACTTGATCAATGCTGAGTTGGTCAGGCAGTTGGACTAGATGATCGTTATAGGTCTCTTCCAACTGAAATTCTATTCTATTCTATTCTATTCTATTCTATTCTATTCTATTCTATTCTAGTTGAGTCTTGGGATGAATACTAGTACTGTCTTGAGTCAATTGTAAATATTAAGCCAGTCCAAATTACTGTGCTTGCACAGAACATTCACATACTGTATGTTCAATGTGTCTGATCTCAGTACTCATATGGCATAGAGTCTCATTATTTGTCTCTCCATGCAAATATTGGGAAAATATCAGAACATTATTGAGCCTTTTTTACAAAGAACAAAGGAATTTTTGGGGTGCTATGAATATTATTCTATTTCCGAAATGTTGTTTCCCAGCTATTCTGAAATTGCTGAGGTTGGAGACAATTTTTCTGCAGGGCATCACCACAAGTGAAAGCAGTAGAAATAGCCTGCTGCTTTCGATTTTCTCTGATCCTTTGAGATATGAGACCATCCTACTTCAGCTTAACTCCTACCCTCACTCAGACCTCTCCAGGGTCCCACAATCTCTGCTTAACTGCACTAACACTCACACTTTGTTTTTAGAGAGTAGGACTACCACTGAGAGGAAGGAAGAAAAAAAAACTTTACTTTTGTCACTTTATACTTCTCACAGGAGGGCAAGAAGTATGAGAAATTGAGAAGCAAAAAGCAAAGCAGAGCAGGCCTAGCTTGGACCACAGGTGATAGAAAACTAGGTGTCCTCATCTCTTGCATACCACGTTCAATAGTAACCAATTTTTGCATCATATACCAAAAAATTTTTATTTAATTTGTTGTTACATGCTTTTTGAATCATGATACTAATTTATTATCTTTATGTTATTCACCAGACATACCACATAAATAGTAAACTAGATCCTCCTCAATCGTTACAGATGCACATGCAGTGCTTATGGTCAATTCAACTCCTATGATAACTCTAGAAGTAAGCGTGGTTAATTGTTTTATTTATAGAAGGTTTTTTATTTTCCTTATTTAAGAGAAAGAAAATCAGCAACAGGAGTGATCATTCCCTGATTTTTAGCTTTGGTATCTAGATCAGAGACAATCTTCCAAAAGCAGTTGATAGAGAGATATTGCAATGAACTAAGACTCCTAAAAGCCCTAAAAATCGTTCTGTGGCATATGAAATATTTAGAATATGGCCCAACCTTGCATCCTTTCCCCTGAAACTGAACTAAACATATACTGTGTTACAGCACCATGGCCTTGGACTTATTCTCATTGCCATCTCTTTTTGTACACCTTGCTTGCAATTCCTGTTCATTGTAACAAAACCAAGCAAAGTCATCATATTTTTCTCTTAACCAGCCTCTTTCTATTTCCTCTGATAATTCTTAAACCAATTCTGTTACTCAAACTACTAACCTAGAACCTTCCCTCACCTAGCTCTCACCCTGTTACTTTCAAATATTCTTTCCTGACCAAAAGCATATATATCTAAGCCATGTCCTTAGCTTTGATAACTAAAAGTGGTCTCCTCCTCCAATTGATTTCCAAAGGGTTATTTTGCTCTCATTTCATTTTCAGTGACTTATAGGACAAGCTTTTTCTTTTGATCCAAAACTCAACCACTAAAATTCACATTATTGTTCATGTTCATTTTTCATTTCCTACTCTTTTATTTTGTTATTGCTTTGCAGTATTTTTCATTCATCCTTTTTACCCTGCTTTTATCAAATGCATTCTAAGAACTGCAGGTAGATTTTTTTTTTTTTTTTTTTTTTCCCTAATGAATTTTTGACATGCAGTTTTGATAGCCTTTGCAGATAACTTTTGCTTTGTGCAGTGTCTCAGGTATCATTAAAAATCTTTGTTATAAAACTCAGTGCTCTGTAGAATATCAATCATTTTCAGAGACAACAGAAAAAATGGAAAATAATACATTGAAAAAATTGACCCTTGTTTTTCAGTTTCAAATTTTCAGTAGTAGTTTCATCAAAATTCTGAATTGATATATATTTCAAAGTGCTCAGTGTTTGTTTCCCACTTAAAGATTCACAGTATTCCTCTGATTCCACAGGAGAAATTATCAAAATTAATGCAATGGACTGGAATTTGAAAGGTCAAAATCGAAACCAATTCTTGAAGGTATGAAATCAAGGAAAGTTAGTTTGCAAGAAAGATGTGCTGGAAATTTTGAATTCATCATACTCTTTAGAGTGTCTCTACTTTTACTAGCACTTCTGGAATTATTTTGGGAGACAGCTAGTTGATTTTAGAAGGTCAGAAATCAGTAATGTAACTTATAAACATCTACATAAAGCAAATTGTGACAGAATCCTACAAGACAGATGTACTCAAAATACACTAAAACCAATATTAAATTTAAATCAAGAAAAAGGGAGAAACTGGCATCAGAAAGTTGCACTTAGTTACTAAAGCTGAAGCTTACATATTTAAAAATCATAATTTGTTTCCTGATGATAAAGGAATGTCTAAGTTTATCCATTCAACCTTACAATGTTTTATTAACAGCCCACCACTGTTTTTTTAACGTTTCAAAAGAGATCTCTGCTAACTATTTTCTGCTAAATGCCATGTGATAGGCAACTTGTTGGACTATGAGCTTGTAGTTAAAGTTCAGTTGACTTTCTAAGCTCAAAATATTGATGTAGGTGAGAATTCATCATCAGTGACACACACAGTACCTTCTATTGAATCAAGCGGGAGTTACATCTTGGGCCCTTAATCACCTCATTTGGATTTTCATAGGCTTCAGGATGGGACAAAGCTGTAGAACAAAAAGGTTTCCTAATTTAGAACAGGAAATGAGGGTTTCTGCAAGGGTGTTTTGAACATTCACTTACAAGGTAGAACTTTTAGAAGCCTTAAGCCCTCAGGGTATCTGTGGAGAGAGTGATCCAGGATGGAGATACCTGGCACAGATAGCATACATGGAAGAGTTCCAACTGGTGAATGTAGTGACAGCTGTTCTCTGAAGTTGTACTGTTGTTCTTCCTCTTCTTATAGTTTTATAATAATGGGGGGTTTTTATTGGGTTTCTTTTGTTGTTTTGGTTTTTTGTTGTTGTTGGTTTTTGTGGGGGGTTTTTTTTGTTGTTTTGTTTTGTTTTGTTTTCTGGGACAAACATCTTGCTGTCCATTTTAAACATATCTCCTATAGCTTCAGGTACCAGGTTCTCCTAGAGCAGAACTCCCATTTGACCCCCTGCTGCTTCTTCCTGGCATGGAGCAGATAGTGGAGTGACTTATTTTCAAGTACTCTTTAAGAAGTGCCCTGTACTGCAATCTTGTTTAGTTTAGGTTTTTTTAGTGATTTGACGGAAAGGATTTGTAAATTATGATCCTGGCAGATTGTTTACTAATGGATAAAAAAGAGAGAGAGAGAGAGAGAGAGAGATGTGAAAAACTTTTTCTAATATCTTGAAAATAAACCACTCCTATTTTGCTAACTGAAAGTAACTTTTAAACAATTACTGTAAATATTTAAAAGAAATCAATGCATGATATGTAAGTAGGTTAATATTTCACTTTGGACAAATAAAATTTATTTCTTAACGGTAACAAGATTTTTTTAATTTTTTTTTTTTAGCTAACAGTTAAAAATGTTAAAATTTAAAACGTTCAAGAATCAAATGGTTATGTTTATTATAAATGGAATATATTGCATTTTTCCTAATTTTTTATTATTATTTCTTCCTAAGAATAATTAATTAATTCCTAAGAATATTAATTCTGAAAAATACTGTACATATTATATTGTGTAGAAAGTCCCCACATTTAGAAGGGAAGATTTAATTTGTAACACAGAGCAAGCAGATGACTCATGGGTCAAGCATAGATATTTTCAAGAATTTTGAGCAATTTTTTTTTTTTTTTTTTAACGTGTGTTGAGTGAGAAAGGTATTTTCAAATATATGTATTGTTCTCAGTCAGGCAGATTGGGGCCCAGCTGACTTATCTTTAAATTTCACTAGGTGAGTACAAACTCAAACTAACTGGCTGACATTTACATCACAGACAAATCCTGCTGAGAGAGCCATCCTAGGCCACGTATTCAGTTAATTAACAGAAATAGGTCATTTAGGACATTATTCATCTCACCAATATTGACTTAGACTTTCAGATAAAATTAGTGGCACCCTCAAAAGCATTTGTCAGGGACTCTTCATGAAGTGAAACCTGCCTCGAGTTTCAGTTGAAATCCTTCAGTATTCCATGCGTCAAAGTACTTTGGGTATAATAGTCCATTAAATCTCATGAAGAGAGAAAATGGTAGTAAAACAGTGCTCCCAAAATATATATTTATGAGGAAAAGGGTGAGAAGAAAGCCATTAGATGCTTTGGCTATAACCGGATGTATTTTTCTAGTTAAGAAGAAAGGAAAGCCATATATAGACAGATAGCAGTCCTTTAATTTCCTTTATATTTTTCTCTCTTTTTGCCCTTTCTTACTCCCTGTTGCCTCAGGACCAGTTCTGTCCTGTAGCCAGTCATATAATGCCTGTGAGTCCTTCACGTTTTCTGGCTTCTGCTTCTTTGGTGGCGTCAGCATTGGTAGGTCTATGAATAACATGCACAATTGAATGTGCACAGGGCTGCACTGAGATATGCTCTACTTTTCTAATAAGAAAAAAATGGCTCACATTCTTTAAACTGGTAAAACATAAAAATAACACATGATTGTTAAGCATATGAAATATTTTTTCTTTAATCTTCAAAATCCCAATTAATTCTTTGTGATAAGTATAAAGTTCACACTTATCCTTGAGGTGATATAAAAGTAGCCTAGCTGATATTATATACTATATAATTTGAGAAACAGAAGGTGATAATATAAAAAACTAAAAAGGCTCCTAAAACCTTGCAAGAGAGCTGCAATTAAGGATGTACAAGAAACCGGCATTGCCATTTTCAAACTACTAAAAGCTTCACTTTACAAACGCTATTATTATTTTTCACATGATCTTTGTGTAGAAGTAAAAAAAATATATTTTTTCAAAACTGTGCAGAACGCTGACATCTAATTTTGCAGAACTCCCTGAACCAGACTGTGTTCATTTTTTAAGGATAAAGTCACTTTTCCTTTCTTCTCCCTAAACCTGCCCTACACTATCAATATTTTCTCTCTCTTCCCCCGTAATAAGAAGGAGACATTGTGTGCATCCCTGTCTTAAAGTGTAGGAGGACCTCACAGGTTTGTAATATGGCTGATCCTTGTAGAAGAAGAAAAGATTTTGACCTTATCCAGCAATTCTGAATCTGGAGGAGGCTAATACCTCCTAAAGAGTAGGACCTTGGCATGGTCATGGATTCATCGTAGGTGATTTCTGAGTGATACTTGTGTACCTAAAAGCATATTGCATTTCCCTCTATTTACTTTGTACAGAACTATGTGTCAGCATCAGAAAATAAACTGTACTCAAAGTAACCACGGTAACATTAACATAGATGCACTGTGGATAGTACATGTTAGAACATGCGAATCTGAAAGGGTAGAGATAATGCTTTGAAGTTCCCGTTGGCCTGAGCAGCTTCAAGCAAGGAGACCTGAACCCCAGGAACCATATTCTCGGAGATAGGTCTTCATCCTCCGGAAGATTGCTGAAGGAACCATCCTCCTTCTCCCTTTCCATTTCTTTTCCAACAGGATGTTGGTTAAATTTGATACAAGCAGCTGTAATTCTGTGATAGTCATGAGTTTTAATCATTCATGGGCATAAAACACAGTCTTTGCTTTAAGTAAAGCTCTATATTTAAGTTTCTCTGTTTACTGAGACAGGTTGCTTGTTTTAGGAGGGGGTATGAGAAAAAATAAAGGCAATATGTCAAAATAAAATAAAGGCAAAATATAAAGGCAACAGTCAGGGAGTTTGATATCCAGGAATCCAGTGGCAAATAAGAACATAGCTCAGTAGAAGGACAATGTCAAATGTATAATTGTTACATTGTGAAAGACACAAAAAATCCACCATATTCATGCAACAAATACACAATCTATTAAAAGAAAATGCAGTGAATTTAGAAGCCAGTTCTGGCTGTGTGCATTTTGGTAGACCAGAGCTTATGAGAAGAGGTCAGTCTTGTTAATAATGCCTTATTAATTGCAAACCTGTCTGTCCAACCTCATGTAGGGCCACCATATGTCCAGTAAGATCTGTATACGCAATCATTTTTCTCTCTGGAAATGTAAGTATTTTGGCTAGTTTTCTGGGATTTCCAAGCATCTGGCAGCTCATATGGGCAAACAGGCCCAGCTGAGCTGCAGATACCAGAGACTCTGGATATGCATAGATCAATTTTACAGTACATGCATAGCAAAACCTTGATGGAGATATGACAGGTCTAATCTATGGAGATCTCTTATGGTGTGAATATTTTCAGTCAAGAAAACATATAGTAGCTGAAATAAAAGCAAAATATGACCTTCATTAAAGATATTAAGAAATATGTCACTGGTGAGCTTTATGAGTATAAGCATTACAGAGAACAGAGGTAAGTGGAAAGAGGTAATGGTCCTGAGCTGTGCAAGACCTGAAACAGTCCAGGTAGCTGCCATAAGTAGAAGAATCAGACATGGAGTGCATTCAGTCAGATAAATCAGAGACCTACTGATGAGAAGATAACTGCTGTTACACAGCCCTGTGTTCTCATGGGAAAAATAAGACACTAAGGGAAGGGTGGGCAACTTGCTGCCTTTGAACCATGGGCAGTTTGAGGGCAGTTAATCTTCCACGTTCTAGCTGTGCAATGATCTCTACAGGACACACATGGTATGAGGGGACATACTACCAAATAATGCAGATACCTGGATGAAGTAAAACTACAGGAACTATTAAGACTCATAGAGTTGAATGACACTTAGATTTAGCAGCATAATCAGATCAGCACAGTGGGAATTCTGGAAAAGTTTTGTTGCTTTTCTCTGAACTAGTTTATGTGATGCCCTTCCTTTTAGCCTTCCAAGAGATATGTTATGTGACTTCTAGTAAGATTTTGGGTTGTAGCTCATAAAGCCAATGGTCAATGCAATGGCAGAAGACACATGCTTGCTGAACTTAAAAGTAAATTAAATAGCAAGTAACAGAAAAACACTGCAAGTAGTTCATAAATGTCTTTAAGGGTAGGAAGTTACAAGGGATAACACAACCTCCTTTTTAGATAGTAATGTAGAATAATAAAAACAGTGGTGCTTAAGGCTCTGTAACAGTCTGTATGCAGGAGAATTGCCTAGATAATTCAAAACTGACACTGAGGCATAAGCAGACTACAGTCCAAAGAGAGAATATGGGAAAATATTTGCTTACAGCAGAGCACTATCTTTGGCAGCATCAGTAAAGTGAAAGTGAGTTATGTGGCTGCTGTTTTAGAAAAAAAGAAGGCATTAAGATGCACTCTGTAAAGTGAAAACAATAAAGCTGTTAAAAGCACTGGTCTTCCAAGAAAATAAGTAGTTGGAGGAAGAAGGCAAAAACTTATTATAATAAAAATGGCAAAATAATGAAACCTTTCACACACTACTGCATTATAATACTATGTGTCAAGCAGTCCATGTCATCCTGAAATTGTAAGTAAAAAGGAGGAATAACACAGGTCTGATGTAATAAAGGGAGAGAGGAGACAGAGATTTAAGTGAATGGCAGGCAATTGAGGACGGACCCAATACATGGTATCAAATCTGATTATGGAAATACATGTTGGATGCTGAAACCACAGCTGAAGAGTATTGTAGCTGAGATCCCAAAAGGATTTCCACAGCACCCACTGAGGGAAGTGACAAAGATAGCTGAATTGTGAAAAATCAGCTGCAATTGCTAGCAGACATTATCACTTCACCTGCAGGAAACAGATTATTCCACATATGCTTAAAGACATAAAATCCTAGTGGGATAGCTATGATGTGTCTTAATGCTGTTACCAAGTGGAAAACGTTAATAAAACTATCTCCAGACTCCTTTGGAATCTGCAATAATACTGCAATAAATACAGTATTTTAGATAGGCACTGTTCTGTTGGGAGATATCTAAGGAGAGATGCTCAAACATGTCCTACAAATGTCCCCATGGTGATTTGTGCTAGTACTATGGGGAAAACTTGGAGTGGCTCATTACCCATTCATCTCTGCAGACTTTTAAAGTTTGAACTCAGAGTTACAGACATGTGTAGGCACAAGGAATTTGAGGAAAGCTGTGGGGGAGTGGGTGGGTAAAATTGCCTCTGCTTCAGAACAAGGGTCAAAGCAAAAACATTATGTGGTGGTGTGAGGAAAAGAG
>NW_010319667.1:48975-81274 GCF_000700745.2 Antrostomus carolinensis | reverse complement strand
CAGCACTGCTTCTGGGCCTGTCCCTACTGTTTACTGCATTAGCTACTGTCAAAAGTGGACGTAAGTTTAAAAAGCCACTAAAGCAGTAATAGTAATAATAGTAATAGTAGTAATAATAGCTTTTTTTATTTACCCTGTCCGTGTGGACCTTCACTTCTGAGAAACCAAAGCAACACAGGAATGAGATTTTGAAATATGCTTCCAAGGCTACAAAGCAAGAACAAGCTGAAGACACTAACAAAGTAAATGGGGAAATAGTTTTGGAACCTTAGGGGAATCAAAGTAATAGAAAAAATAATATTACAGGAATTACACATTGTTTATGGGGGGAGGGGGGAAGGAAACCAATTACACTGTGATTCGAAAACACTATTACAGTTGAGACTGCAGGGAAACTAAGGCTGATGTAGCATTTCATTATGAAACATGATTTTAGTATTAAATATCCCATCTAGCTGTAAGATAGTTGTCAGCCAAGAGCAGTTTATTGGAAAAAATAAAGCAACTCACAGCCATTTTTGTTTGTGAGGAATACACCAATTTGAGTTCCAGCAAGAGTAAAAACAAAAGGGAGTAGATCTCATACTGCTGGGTGATGCATTGCAGCAGTAAGGAATGGGCTGGGCTGGATGCAAGATGAGCTGTAAGGATGCTGTGATTCAGAAATACCATCTTAATCATTTTTCTTTAGTATAACTCACCCTGCATTGGCTACAGTTTTCCAGCTTGTGGGCAAGGCAGGGAACAAACAATCCACCTCATGGGCTCATTTCCCTCCTTCTCTTTCATAGAATAAGGACAAGCCTCTTCCGCTCTCCCTCTCTCCCCCTTTTCCCTCCTCTCTTCTGTCTCTTATTTTTTAAAGTACTATTTTTAATAGATATTATTTAGTTAGGGAATTTATTTTTCATGAAATGTATTGATTAATATGAACTATTTTGCGGGAGATAAATAAAAACATATCTTTGCAGATCTGGACTTGAATTTGAATGATGGACCATATTTCAAATTTCAGTTACGTATGTCATAGCTTTATTTTATTCCAAGTTTTATTATTTATTCCAATGGCTATTTTTCAGATAAGAACAGTGAATATTTCTCTAGCTTTTTTGTAACTCAAAAGCAAACTAATGGTCTTCCAAGAACTAAGACTAAGCATACACCTATCAGTACTAAAAGTATTGACTGCTCATTTGAACCAATGAATCAGTACCTTTAGCCATCCATATTGCTTAAGTGATATGCCTGAGCATCTGTGACTCAGCCATGAGGTAACTGGAGTTACATAGCCTTCAAGTAAAAGATCTTATTTACTTAAAAAACAGGTCTTAATTTTCATTGCTGCCAGCAGTCTGCCTAATTAGGCTTTAAATATTATAGTATAGTCATAATATAACAATGGACTAAATGTTATTGTTAATCCAAATCTGAGCCTTCTTAGGGATTACAGTTTTTAGGATAGTGGCGAGTTAAAAGTCTCTGTGGTTAATTGAGATTCTGAGTGGAAGGTATCATGTGCAAAATGCTGATTGAATCATATTAGGAGACTAAGATTGCTTTTTCCTATCAGAATATTTTATATAATATTTTATGAAAAAAAATCTATGTTTTATTTGCCTGTTCGTGTCTCTATGACTCCACAACACATAAGTGATTTCATTTCAGATTTTGCTTATATCATACTTTTAAAAATTACTTACCTTTCCCTCTAAAAATATTTAACCATAAATCAGAAAACGGATACTACTTTCAGTGAAAGTTTCAAATAGATACATAACTCTTCTTATACAGGACTTGGCAAAAAATGTAAATGAGTTTTGTGAATAACACCAGTCAATCAGAAGGAACACGCCAGTAGTTCCATTGACTTTTGTAACAGCTACAACAAAGTAATTAAAGCAGCCAAAATTTAATTAGGAAATAGAAGAACTTTAGACACATCAGTATGTATATACATGTGTGGGTCTCTGTCATTGTATATGCACACATACACAGTCAGATAAAATTTTCCATCTGCTTACTCAAGATTAACATTCCCAGCCTAACCAAACATCTCCGTGGCAGCAAGCATGCAGGACTGACCTGATGAAGGAGGGTTATAGTTTAGCAGGCAGCACATTCATGCTAATTAATGAAATACATGCTGCTAGTATCTTTTCTCCTTATAGCATCTGAAATTTTCAAACACTGTTTTCTTCTTTGATCTCTTGTCCCATTCCAACATGACCTTTGTCAAATGTTTTCATTTGATTGTATCATTATTTTTTGCCTTTTTCATTTTCTTACTTCCCTTTTTCCCCCCTGTATTTTTACAGATCTCTGTTCTCTCCTCTTTCTTTCTTTCTTGTTTTTACCTTATTTTTTTCTAATGTAAAGTACACTAAAGTCAGTCATTTTTCAAGCATATTTCACAGTGCAAATGCACAAATTAGGAGTCAAAATCAAGCAAAAATAGTTTGACAAAAATAGTATTGTATGACTACTTTTCTTGACATGCTTTCTCGGCTTACCTTCACTGAATCAAAGGTTGTATTCAGAGTGGTTCCAAGTAAAGCTTTCCATATCTTGTGTCTTTGGGTTTCTTCAGCCCCATCAGTACAATTTAATAACACTCTAAAAGAAGAACTAGAGGCAAACTCTGTCAGAATAACTTAACAGTTGTACATTGGGTTACAATCATCAGAACTAATCTGACTACAGTAATTTTTCATCAAATTTGCATCCCTTTACATTCTTCTGAACAAGACAGGGTTTTTTAGAGTTGTTTTCACATGAGACATATAATTATGGTCTATACCATTTTCCTGGAATCTTCTTAGTCCCATTGCAGCACTGATACTGAAAAAGTTTCAAATTCCTGGTAAGGAAGCACTGATGTCCATTGTGGATAACCAGCAAAATCCTCTTGGCTGCTGAGGTAACATGCCCAAGTTTTATGTGGAGCCTGTGTTCTTGGGAAAAAAATGAAATCCTTAATTTGCAGAAGTGGGACATACAAAAGTCTGCAAATTTTGACATGAGCTCTGTAGTCTCAGTACTCTGCGTGGCTACTATAGTTTGCCTAGGGTTGTGGTCAAGTTTCTGGTGCCAACCAAAGCATAAGAGTTCCAGTACCGTATCTCAGATGTCATCTTGCAAGAAAGAAGTGTAATGTCCTGATCTTTTTCATCTGTGCAGACCCCCAAATTCTGAAACTCTGTAATGACCAAATAGTTTGGTTGATTAGGGAACACAATCTGTGGAGTCTGCCTTGCTCCAAACCTTCCATGGACTTCATCTCACCATAGGCAGGTACTCAGTTTTATTTTACAGAAATATTAACTGATGCTCTTATCTATATTTAGTGAATTGAGATAAAAAACAATGCGTAGGAGATAACTTAGATCTTAGGTATCTGATTCAGCCTCTAGCAGTGTCTTTCCCTCTCTTCACTGATGAAAGAAGAAGGGTAAGGGAAACATTCTCTAGATTAAATACCTTAGTTTAGGTGCAGTAATCTGCATCTTGCTGTTCCCATTGTTTGTTTTCTACATGGAGTTTCCTGCCATTGTCTTCAACCTCAATGTTCAGCTTTTTCATGCCTTTGGGCATATCCAAATAAACCCACAAAACTTTAAATCATCCGGGTATCATGAGCAATCTTATTAATAATGGAAACTGAAGGATATGTTCAGAACATAAATTTAATTTAATATAGCTTCATTTCGCATAACATTTTCCAAGATGCACTTTAAATTTAACAAATCCTGGACTAGAACGAAATCAACAATCATATAAAGCTGCTTGAATGATATACAGCACAGCAGCTATGCTTGAAGTTTCAGATAAAGACAGGAGTTGTATGGGTGATCTGTTGCAAACAATTTTATTTGATGAATTTTGCTGTCTTTCCTGTTGGTGCTCTGTGAATATATATTCATTATGTGAAATTATTCACAAATGCCTTTAGTGAATAATTCTTGGTTTGTAGACACTTTGAAAATAGTTCATAACAGATATTTGTCATTTTCATCTTTTTTTATGAGGTTTGTAAGCATGGAGCATTGTTTCCAATCCTTAGCAGTTTGATTTATATAGCAAAACAATACAGCGGAATTTTAAATTTTCCATGATGTTATCTCAAATCCACTTTAGTGAATTTAGTGAATATTGAAGCTTGAATGTTTTGTTGGGTTGAATTCTCATCAGTAATAAAGGAACACATAGATCTCTGCAGGAAAAAAAACATGCAATAATGTGCTAGGATAGTCTCTGAATCCGGGGTGGGTGGTAGACTCTAGAGGTCCCTTCTAACCTAAATTACTTTATGATTCTAATAATGAATGCCTTCACACCCAAGTAAGTCCCTTCATCTATTTGCACCCATTCTTCCTTGATGAAATGAGAGGTGAGTTCATCTCTGCACCTCCAGACACTGAAAAATTGAGTATGTTGTCTAAACTCTCTACAATAAATACAGAAATTTCTCTTTCAGCTGTCTCAGAACCTGATGTGAAAATGTAGTGAATTTACACTTTTGGGTCACCTGTGATATTCCACTGATTTACAAGGGTCAGAACAGCGTGTGGGAACATTAAAATTACTTTGAAAACAATATTAACAGTAATGGGAAAAAGTTTAATTCCACAAAATATTAGGCAGGCATAAACTAAGAAAATAATGTCTGTGATAAATTGGGAGCTCAGCATTTGAAAACAACAGGAAAATAAACATTTGGTTATATTACCTAATCAGATTGCTAGGAGCTACTAAAGTGATGTAGAAGCACAAATACAGTGGATACAGAAAAAAAACCCAACAAAAACCAAACCAACCCCACAACAAAAACCCCAAAACCAAAAAACAACAACAACAAAAACCTAGAGAGAAACTGTCAATATAAACCTACAAAGCACTAGCACACTGCATAGAGTTACGGTCACACTTATCCAAGAAAGGTCAAACTGGAGAAGGAGGAGAGACCAGGATAATGAGGGAGATGCAGAATTTACTTCCAAAAATTATTACAAGACTTGGCTTCTTTAGTTTAACAGAAAACAAGGTAAGAAGTAAGAAAACTGGTCTCTGGACATGCATAGAAGAGGGGCATAAAAAACAAGGAGTGTGAATCACAGAATCACAGAATGTTAGGGATTGGAAGGGGCCTCAAAAGATCATCTAGTCCAATCCCCCTGCCGGAGCAGGAACCTAAATGAGATCACACAGGAAGGCGTCCAGGTGGGTCTTGAATGTCACCAGAGAAGGAGACTCCACAACCTCCCTGGGCAGCCTAAAAAACTTCTTAAAATGAGAGTACAATGTTAGAAGATGAATTAGTGGGTATTAAAAGAATATTAAAGGAATGGAGGCTGGAAACTAGAAATATTTTTTCATAAGTGGGGAAGGAGTTTGACTTTCAGAATGGAGGAGTAAAAAGCCTGACTGGCTTGATGAAATAGAGTATATGACTTAACAGTATAACCATTTCTTTTAGTCCCATATCTCCCTCTTTTTCTTTTTTTTTTTTTTTTTTTTTTTTTTTAAGTAATTTACTTTTTATTTTAAAGGACAGATTGAGAATCAAAAAAGTAAGATGCAAGGACTCACTTTTCTCTGGAAGTCATGTTGGAATTGAGGACTGCAAATTGAGCAGTAATTATTCACTCATGAAAGCATGTTCCACTTCAGATTTCTCCTGTGCTTCACTAAACCTCATACTCACAAGCATTTAACAGAACATTTCACCCACGGAACAGCTGCTCAATTGCCAGAGGAAAAATGCAGTCGAGGAACACTGAAAGACCAGTTTCCTTTTTGTGAATACTGTGTATGTTCAAGAATCACCAGCACTCAGTGGAATACCAACTTTCTATAGCAGGAAAAGGGACAAGGTCCTGTCTAATACCTCCAAGGGTCATTTAAAACACTCCAGACATCTGAGGTCTATGTCTAGAGAAAAGAATTACTTTTCAGCTGTTAACTTTTATGGAAATTTGACTCATGCAGGCAAAAAAAGTTTCTTACTTTTGAATCATCCTTCCTCAACAATGAACAATTGCTTACTATTTAAATTCATCTTCTTCAGTCAAGAAGTATCTTATCTATTTTGCTGTTTCTGGCTCTTGCAATTATAAAGGATGATAACTCAAGCATAGTATATACCTTTTCTTTCCAGACATGTTTATGTCTTAGATCATTGAAAGTCCATTTGCACTGTCATCTTACATTGCATAAGTGTGTCAAAGACAAAAAAGGATATGTCACCATGCTGTAATGTATGGACTTAACATAATTGTAGGTGTGGCCAGTCTGCTCAATATTTAAAATGGTTAATGGCTTGTTGAGATCCACATGCCCTTGCAAGGGATCTAAAGTTCCCTCAACTGTGTGCAATGCATGGCTGGGAGTGCAGGTTTTGCCAGACTTCCTTTCACTCTGTGTAGATAGGCGAAGGAGATGCCCTCCTGCCATCACACTTATATGACTGAGTGAAGCAGGACTCAATTTTTTCTGGGGGTATAAATCCATCAGGTAACCCAGGCTATCATCCTGGTTTTACTGGAGTCACCATTCCCTGTTCCTATCTTCCTAACATGAAGAAGCCATAGATTTTGATCAGATTTCAGTGTTCATTTCTTGGTTTCCTATGATCCTTGTCTCTTCAGGGTCATAGGAAACTAAATCATTCTAAGAACTGTTTTTCCAGGAGTGTTTCCCCCCATAACTCCCCAAGGAAGACTACTTACTAATTTCTCCCATTCTTCAGACCATTGGCTACAAGAAAAAATCACAGCAATGTGGCATCAACAGTCATGGGACAAGACTCCAGAGACACCAGATTATGTTCCAGAGTAGATATTATTCATACAGACTAATGGTTCATTGTAGACCTAGCCAAAGAGAGAATGAAAGAAGGTGAATTGTGTCTCAGAGCCACAATAGTTTCATGGGTTACTTCTAAGGATATTTCTAAGCCATTTATTTATTTTCCCTGCTTTGCTTAAATCACTATCTGGTTGAACAAGGAAGACCTTTAGGGCATAACAAAAAATAAACTGGTAAACATGGTGAGGAAGAATTGAGTGACAAGTAAGTAAACAGTCCCCTCAGATTCACTCTACTGTCAGTGCAATTTCTCATGCCCTTTCTGTCCTCAAGCTTCATTCAAGCTCTTCCAGCAGCCATCCAGACATTTAATGCAGGTCATCAAACTGCCCTGAACTTGGACACAATGTGTGTTGCTAATAATCTAAAGTGACAAGACAGCATAAGAGCTTTTTTAAAAAAACTTATTAGCTGAATTTAATAAATTGAAAGGGGGCCTTTTAGACTGCCTGGGGAATGTCCAAAATTTATTTATGTTCCATGAGCTCTAAGTGCAAACTTTAATTAGAACTCAGAGATGTCATATGTTGTTTAGATGATGCAAGTTGGTTTTATTTTATTTATTTATTTACAAATTTCATCCCCCAGACAGCGATCAGTTATTGAGTATTGTCTGTTGAGTTATATTTTTTGCTCTCTCTGTACTGATAGTTGATATACAGTAGAGAAAATTTTTGACTGTATAGAGTGATGGTGTTTGCCTTCCCAAGTGACTGTTACATGTGATGGAGCTCTGCTTTCCTGGAGATGGCTGAACATCTGCCTGTTGGTGGGAAGCAGTGAATGAATTCCTTGTTTTGTTTTGCTTGAGTGCATGTCTTCTACTTCACCTATTTAACTATCTTTATCCCGACCCACAAGTTTTTTTCATTTTTATCTTTCTGATTCCTTCCTCCATCATGAGAGGGAGTGAGTGAGCGGATGTGTGGTGCTTAGTTGCCAGCTGGGGTTAAACTATGACATTCTAATAACAGGGAGAAATGATAACAGGTTTCACTTCTTATTGTTGACCAAGAAGAGGCATAGCACAAGAAATATCTAGGTCTGAGTAGTTATATGCAACTCAAGATGTAGAATGTCTGCTTATCTGATTATTTACCCATTGCTTTTTTATCACAAATGGAGACTCATTTTCTGTGGAATAGAAATTCTTCCTTAAAATTCAGTCCTATGATGCTAAATATTTGAAGGTATCAACATAAAATATTTTATGACCCTTTTCACCCGATCTTAATTTCCTATCTAAATCTTTTGCTTTGACATTACTATCTCCTTTTCGCACTGTTGGGAATTTTCACTTTCTCTTTCACCAGCCTCCAGTAACCTAAAGACCACCAAGTTATTTTTATCAGTTAGGCAAACTTCTTAATGTACTTCTAGCAAGAATACACAAATATAACTGTGGTACTGATCAGGTAAACATATACAAAGCAAATGAATCTTCATTATCAACTCATGAATTTGTTCTCTGGAAGCCGTGACATATTAATTGTCTCATATTTTACTTAACAAACAAAAATATATTTGTATTTATGTATATCAAAGAAGAAGAAGCTCTCCTTATCTTTAAATACAAGGGGAATGGTGTGAACAACCTAGTAATTTCATAACCCAGATGTTCTGTAAGCAGAATATTCCTGCCAGTTTAGGATCCTGCCTCAGGTTTTTGATCTGCTGTGTTGACTTTACCTTACAAAAATATCACAGATAAGGTTTACAGTCAGTGTGAGAGTTTAAAAGGGAAAGTTAAATGAGATTTATAGAGATGATCCTCAACTGAGTCACAGGAATGCAAATAAATGTTCACTGACTATAACACAGGTTTCGTGAAACGAAGAACATTTTTGTAATCTCTCCATCCATCTTTTCTGCACAATTAATAAAAAATATAGCTACATTGAGCTTCCAGACAGACAGATGTTCTTAGCAAGTAAACCCGTTCAAGCTTTGGTTGAAGTACCTTGTCTTTCCTGCTTTCAGGGTAACTGAAAGTTGTTCTAGTGAATAGCAGGGGCCCACAGTGACAATTGCTTCTAGACAGTCTTTGACCAGCTCAGATTTATTTTATCTTGCAAAATAACAATATGATATATATATACATACATATAGCACACATAAGGTTTCATATGTATTTAACTGGTTTGTTCCTTGTTTAAAAAGTTTTAATTTGTATTTTCAGACCGGTAGTGAATGTCCAGCTATTTGCAGCAAATCCCTAACATCCTTTGGGTTAGTATCCTGGAAAGGAGCTGAAAAAGACTGTACTGATATTTTTCCTTTCCTCTGTGAGCAGATGTGGTAAGAGGCTGGCTCTTGCTTCCCTTGCGTATGAAGACTTATAAAAGAGGTCAGTGCAAAGACTGTCATCCAAACATCTTTGAAAACCTGTTTTGAAACTAGACTCACTTATTTCTTTCAGGGATGAAGGATGAAGTGGGAGGGGAAACCTCAGATTAAGAATCTGTGGACACCTGTTAAGTTTTGCTACGGATGGGACTGTGCCAGATTCAGCCTCATGCAATTTTTATTGCTGTGCCTTTCAAATCTCTGTGATCATAACTAAAGTGCATTGAAAATGCCAAAAAATTAAAATAAGCCTTTAAAAGAGAGTAAACCAGTGTGTGTTACCTCTATTCAGAATGGAACCGTTAGGACAGGCTTGTCGGCACAGCTTTTTTCATACATTTATAACATTTATAATACAGTGAATAAAATGTCTATGAGACCAGGATTTCAAAGGAGAGAACTGGAAAGCAGGATAGGTTCAATCTTAGCCAGTATACTGAAGGGCTGGATCCCTGCGTAAGGGAATGAATGAAAGAGGGGAAATAAAACTGAGTAAAAGAAATGAAGCAAGAATACAGTCACGTTAGTATAGAGCTTCAGGTTAAAAGGACATTTCACAGAACCTTAATGTTTAGGAAGATTAAGGAAACAAGTATCCTGGGCTTAAGTTAGGTCCTAAGGATCAGTGATATGAATAGCTCCAGCTGGAAACGAATTGTTCATCTTCCTGTGTCAATAGAAAGAGCCGTACGCTACCTGTTATAACAGATAGGCCTATGAATGACAAATTTAGAGTGTAAACAGCAAATTCTCTTAACTCTGGAGCTGCCTGGAAGCAGATCTGCTATGAACTCATGTGTCAGTGTATGCCATAGTGGGACCATGCTCATAAATGGCTGTCTGGCCATTTCCTAACATTAATTGAGTAAATAGCCAGTTCTGTATCCCTGTAGCTTTGTCACTTCTGCAGGCAGCTCTCCCAGCTTCCTTGGGTTCTACCCTTCTTTCAAGCTAAGTCATGGTTATTCCAGAACAAGAAAAAAAAAATGATGCAAGGAATCATTCCCAGACCCTGATCCTGATGCAGCTGCAGATTTTTGACCTCCCTGAGAGCATATAACTGCTATGAAAATTCCCATTAATTTAAAAAAGGGAGGGAAGAATACATATGATATTGTATTTTGCTCTTTCAGGGGCAAACCTGAGGGGCAACATACTGCAGTCAGTGGCATCTGACATCTATAAAACTGAGAGAAATGGTCAAGTAATTATTAATGTAACATTTAATTTGTAAAGCAATTCATGAAATAACAGCTAATATCTGACTAGAACATGGAAATTGTATCTGTCTCTAACAAAGTATGTGTTTTTCCCTTAGAAATTATAACAGAGCTTTGGGTACATGATTTCATATTACTTTGGATGCCACTTAGTATACATAAGGATTTTTTTGTTTATGAGGGCTCTTTAGCTAATGTAAGCATACTGAAAAATAAAAAGAACTAAACCTTTCTTCCCATGATGCAAATAATAATGGTGATAGACCTCCATCACTATTTAAGACTACCTATTCAGGATAGCATTTATTAAAATAATATTTTTATGTGCTGTTTCTCTCCATTAGACTTTAAGAATAAAAATCAATCTCCTTTTTTTTTTTTAATAAAATACACTTTCGTTCTGAGGCAGAGCTATTTACTTCTAAGTAGGCAAAGAGCCTAGAACCAGATGAAAAATAGCAACTTTTCCACTAATTTTCTCTCTGGCTTTTCGTTCAGTAATATTTCCTCAGTCTCAGAGGATACAGGCTCATACTGAGAATGTACAGTAGGTTTCACGCTGTATCTATCTCACATTGATTTTCTGGCTTTGCCTCCCCAAAATGGAGAAAAAAGCACCAAAATTGAGAATGTCACAGGAGGAATGACTTCCTCCACACAATTGACTATCATCATGGTTACAGTGGTCATTTAAAGAATAAACACTGTATTTCAAAGAGGCAAGGTATAAAGGGAGTCATAGTTTTTAAATAAACAGCAGTATCAGGAGACTAAAAAAATATTTTAGACCTGTGTTTAGTTCATATCAGCACCTCATAAATAAAAAATATTTGTACATTTGGATGTAGTTTAGGCCTTAGAAAGTGCTAAGTGCTCTAGTAATACATAGAAAATTGCACAGGACTGCCGAGCCCTCAGCTGTTGTTTTGGAATTTACCAATATTTTCAGGATTCAGTGTGCAGAATTAATAGGGAAAAAAATATTTTTCCCCACTGTGCTAAAAGGCATATGAATAAACCATACTGACTCAAACAGTAAATGGCTGCATTTTGTATTCTAGTTTACAAAAAACCCCATACATATATAAATAAATATAAATATATATATATACACAAAGTTTTTAAATAGAGAAAATATGTTTACAGGGGAGAAGGATAGCTAAGATAGAAAAATATTGAAGGACTATCATTTCTAATTTAACTGTCTATAATTTCAAATAATATAATTATATTCAATGTCACTATGACACTTTTGTCCTGTTCCTTTTAGTGGAAGGAAAAGGGAAAGAAAAGATTCAAACTAACACTTTCAGCCTTTGAGGGCAAAACTATTCAAGACATTTGTACTGTAAAGTAACTGAGATAAATAGAGATTGGGTTGAAATCAAGAGCGACAATTTCTGTTGGCCTACTGAAAGAACAGGTTCTGTAATGAGTCCTATGAAATAATGTATATTAGTAGTCTGAATGCAATGTGAAATTGCTACATATAGCCAATGTGCCTTCAAAGTGCAGTCATATCCATTACTAAGACCTTAGCCATGAGAGGCCATAGTTTTGATCATGATTGATAACAATTCACAATTCATAGGTATTTAAAGGGAAAAACTGACCATAAAAATACTTTTACAAATTGAAAAAAAAAAATTGTTAAACACTATAAAGGAAAGTTTTGGACCTGAATTCATATTGAAATTGTGAAAAGGAAATGTCTTGTACTTGTATGTGTTGTGGTTTAACCCTAGTAGGCAGCCAAGCACCACACAGTTTAGGAAGGTAAGTAGATAGATAGACAGACAGATAACTTCAACTGAATGTCCACACTTCAAATCTAAGTTAGAAGCACCACTATTTACTCTCTGTGCACCCTGTGGATACACTCTTACCTCCAAAAGGGTCCAAAGATATGCCAATATCTTCTCATTGACCATAGCTAGAGACTGAGGTAACTATATTTGTAAATTATAACAATTGTAGTTGTAAGTAATTACATATCAAGCAATTATATAGCACTTTACCTCCCACTCTCCACCTCTCCGGCACTGTTCACTCATTTTGACTTGAATGTTTAGTTGAAATGTGAAGTTTTGAGGGTTTTTTCCTGGCAGAGAGAAAAATCAACAGTAGCTGCAGAGTATTCATTATTTTTTCTTTATTAATTGAAATAAAATAATATAAAAAAGGTGGATATGATGTGACATGATCGTGTTACCAGTATTTCTTGCACTTTCAGTAGAATCTAAGACAGTGCTTCAGTGTTTGATTTTTGGCATTTTTACTTCATTAAAAGAGGGTCTCTTCTCTTCTGTACACAGTATAATAAGCAATATTCAAAAGCATAAGATGGAGTATCTCACTACCAAAGAGGTTTCAGTCCAAGAATGTGTTCATATGACACCTTTTCTCTAGGACTCCAACACCTGCTCAAAACTGGCTGACTTTCTGTGAGACCTGTTTGGGATTTCATCATGCAACATTAACTTGTTTTAAGGTAAGATGTAATATATGAGTGCAGCAAGAAGGGGTGGGAACAAGATTAGCCTGACAGGTCATTGCTGTCTAGATCTGTGTCAGTTACGCATATTTTTATATACTCTTCTTAAAGTTACAGCTCTTTGAATCCTTTGTGTTAATATGTCAACCTAATTCAATAATTTTAATGATTACTCTTTCCATTTTCACTTATTTGTGAATCTTTTCGCCTTTGTCCCTGTGTTGTAGCTCCCTGTTCAATTTGATTCTGCTTCTGAAGCACAATGCCTACGTAAAGAGTGGCGGTTTTAAGAACACACAACATGAATAGTATTAATATGCATTAGATCTATAATAAAAGGAAGAACCACAGTCCTGAAATATCTAGATAGACCCTGAAATACATGAGCATCACCATCCTGATTTCAGTGGTGTCCTGTGTTATGGGAGGTCTTCAAGGTATATGAACTCTTCTTCAAAAATGTTTTCTATAGGGAAATCTAGTTATCCATAGACTTGTAGAAAAACAGAGCTGTAAAATACCTTCTCAGGTTCTCTAGACCAGTTTCCCAACCTGCTCTTGGTGAACTATTCATGAGCTGAAGGTCAGTCGAAGACAGTGCACAAAAGAACTAGCATAATAACATCAATATGCAGAACAATCAGTAAAAGTGCTCTGCCTCTCTGTTCTGCTAGAAATATATTCCTTTTATCTAATTTGAATCCATTTTGCTACAGTTTATGCCCATGAAGAATTCATTAAACAGCAGCCTCTTTCACAATTAAAAGCTGTTCTCTCAATCATCTCTTCAAGCTAAAAAAATCATTAAGTCCTTTTCTGTCAGCTTTCTTCCCAGATCATATTTTCCACTGATCTCCCACAGACTCTTTATAATTGCTCCTCCTTTCTCCAGGAGTATGGTGTACAAAGATCAGCTCAGCTAAAACCTTTTGTGTTGTTGAGTGAAAAGGTAAGGTAGTTCTTTTTATCTTCTAAGCTATACATCAACAAAACCAGCATCTCATCGTTGTCTTCTTTTCCACCTATGATCAACCATAATTTCAAGGTCTTCTTTGGAAGAACTGCTACTTCCCTGTTTTCTATCTGAGGAACTGATTATGCCTATCTACATGCAAAATCTTGCATTTTACCCCATTAAACTAATTTAATTTCATTTTTCTCTGTTGGATCTGTAAAAATTGCTATAAATTCTAAGCCTGTACTCTAACATATATTTCCTGTGTCTGTGTTTTTGGTAGATTTAGCAAAAAAACATTGAAAAAGACTGACCTAGAAGAGAACATTGCAGAACCTCCTTTAGTGTATGTTTCTATTAGTATCTAGACCTTAGGTACAGGTACTCAATTATTTTTGTATCTGGTTGTTTTATCTAGACCTAGTTTGCTTGAGAGTTCCATCTGAGACCATGTCAAAAGCCTTTCTAAAGCCAAGATACATGACATCCACTGCTTCTCTCAATCCACGAAGTCTGTTACCTTGTCACAGAGGGAGTTTAGATTGGTTTGACGTGATTTGTTCATGACAAATGCATGTTGGCCGCTACTCATCTCCTACTCATCACTCTGCTACAGGAGCAGAGAGAATAATTCGTGTTGTTTCACTATTTATTTTGTCTGTGACAAAAAAAATCTGACATTTAATGGGAAATTTCTGCATTAATCCAATTTCCTTTATAACCAGGTGATTTAAGGTAAAGTGTATGAAAATTCTTTCTAAGTACTTAAATAAAACTATGCTGGGTTGGTTTTGTGTGTGTGGGGTTTTTTTTACCATGTCAATACAATGACAAAAATGACACGGATATACTGGGTTTTCTTTTTCGTACATAAAGAAGTAGAATTGAGAGCTAACTGCATAGTTCAAAAGATTGTGACTGCAGATACCTTATAGTTACTTCTTTAATAAATATATGCATATACATTGTTTAAATGTATGTTAAGCTTTTGCAAAAATATAAAATCCATCATATCTCCTGAAATGCCTACTACTCAGGGAAGACACTGGAAATACAAAGTACATTCAAATTTAGGTAGCATAAGCATTCTTGCCAGTATGTTTCAACCTTGTTGCGACAGGGTGAGAGGACAGTTCAATCTCTGCAGGCCATTCGGCCCTTGGTTTCTCTGCTGAGACTGTTAACAAAGATGACAGTTAGCACCAGCTGTGATGCAGGTACCTGTTCATGAGACTCTGGACAGAGACCAATAGCCATTTCAAACAGGTCACTGAGCAGCCATCTGTCGTTAGTGATCTGCAGTCACTACCAACATGTGCTGGACCTTTTCTAGCCTCAGTCAGTGTAAGACTCCTTTTCCTCTTATCAAGCCACTGCATTTTCCACCCATAACAAGATTTTAAAGTAGGTTTTATGTTCCCTTTTCACATTTCTGTCCTAAGCCTGCTGTCAGGAGCTAAAATGTGCAGTGACATTCACCATCTCTGGTGTCCCAATCAGGCAGGGAGCAAGAAAGGAAGAAAAATACATCTGAAGTGTTCAGGGTGCAATCAAAAACCACTGCTGCTGTAGCAAGTGATGTCAGGCTGAAATGGCCCTGCCTATGGGTCCTACATCAACCCTATACACTCTCCATTAAGGCTTGGAGATTCTCTTTCTGATAAGTTTAAATCATGGCAATTTATTACCAGAGTGGTGACAGCATTTCTCTACAACACTGTGAGCAATCTATCCTTTGTCTTACGGAGGCACACCTATATATTCGTGTTCCCTCTTGAGTCTGTGAGCCATCAGGAAAGTCCAAAAAATGTCTGTACCTTAAAGGTTGTGTACTGTCCATAATATTTCCTCCTACTCTCACAAATAATGTATAAATAACTGTCTAGGAGTCCTTATGACTGTAATTAAAAAAAGTGATAACAGAAGATCAAGATTAACATGAATTCAGATATTAATAAAAATAATAACAATAATGTTTTGCTGTATCTATTAAAGGCTCTCTCTTCCTCCATTTAAATGTATAGATACCAAAAAGTTTATATTTCTTTCTGTTAGCACAAAGAATAAAGTAATGCAAGAACTAATTAAAGGCATATAGAAAAGTTCTAAATAAAATTAAAATGTTTCTTATGAGGGAGTAGCAAAAAGCAGAGGCAGTAGCTCATTTTAAGAAGACATCTTATCTTTTGAAGGAATTTCTGTGACTGGATGCCTATGACAACATGGGATGACTCACTCACGAGGACCTTTGCAGTGCTATGGTACTTAGTCACTCGAAAGAAGTGACAGTTCCTGGGAGCAGAGCAGAGATCCCTGAGGTGTTTGGCCAGATGGAAAGACACTGTCAGTAGAGCTAGGTGAAAAAATCCAAGAGCAGAGATATTGGTATTAACCTATGTGCAAGATGTACAATCTCTTACTAAAGTCTATAAAGTCAGTGGAGTTTTGACAGTCAAAGGATTTTTGGGAACTGTTCAGATCAGTAAATGCTACAGCTCTTAACTTCTTATCCCCTTTGGAAAGGACCTAAAAAACATATTTCCAAACTTTTAATCTCAAAATTATATCTTCTAATCTTTTAAATACTTTTGTTAGCCTTTCCTGCCTCTTTCTCCTCAATTTATCTTGCATCCCTCCTCTTCTCTATGTCCTTTTGCTTATGAGTGTTTAATCTATTTAAAATGGTTTTGTTTTAGTTGCTTTTAATTTAGAGGGGAAAACATTTTAATAATAAACATTCACTTCAGGAAGATAAGCTATTTTTTTTTCCATATCTTTTTATATTGTGTACCTTATTTGTTGGATGGTTGATCTGTGACACCAAAGATCTGCAGAGGTAGCTGAATTTTGAGTGGATGGCATCAGTGTCAAATGATACCTATATGCTTGCTTCCAACAGTTAGCATAAATACCACTAATGATGTTGTTATCTGTTTGAGATTATGATGTACTAATACATATTTGACTAGAAAGCCTCATGCTGAATTTAATCTATTCATTCTCCTTAATGGAGACTCCACAACCTGTCTGGGCAGCCTGTCCCAGTGCTCTGGCACCCTCACAGTAAAGAACTTTTTCCTCATCTTCAGATGAAACCTCCTGTGTTCCAGTTTGTGCCCATTACCCCTTGTCCTGTCACTGAGCACAAATGAAAAGAGTCTGGCCCCATTCTCTTGGTACCCACCTTTTGGATATTTACAAGCATTGATAAGGTCCCCTCTCAGTCTTCTCTAGGCTAAGTAGACCCAGGTCTCTCAGCCTTTCCTCATCAGAGAAATACTCATCATTTTTGTAGACCTCTGCTGGACTCTTTCGAGTAGCTCCTTATCTTTCTTGAGCTGAGGAGCCCAGAACTGGACAAAGTACTCCAGATGTGGCCTAACTAGGGCACAGTAGAGAGGGAAGTTAACTTCCCTTGACCTGTTGGCCACAGTTTTCTTAATGCACCCAAGGATACCACTGATCTTCTTGGCCACGAGGGCACATTGCTGGCTCATGGTTAACCTGCTGCCCACCAGTACTCCCAGGTCCTTCTCTGCAGAGCTGCTTTCTAGCAGGTCAACCCCCAACCTGTACTGTTGAATGGATTTATTCCTCCCCAGGTGCAGGACTCTACACTTGCCTTGGTTGAACTTCAACAGGTTCCTTTCCACTCATATCTCCAACCTGTCCAGATCTCACTGAATGGCAGCACAGCCTTCTAGTGTATCTGCCACTCCTCCTAATTCAGTATTGTCAGCAACCTTGCTGAGGGTACACTCTGTGCCTTCATCCAGGTCATTGATGAATACGTTAAACAAGACTGGACACAGTATTGACCCCTGGGGACACCACTACCCATGGGCTTCCAACTAGACTCTGTGCCACTGATCACAACCCTCTGAGTTCAGTTCTCAATCCACCTCACTGTCCACTCATCTAACCCACACTTCCAAAGCTTACTTATGAGGATGCAATGGGACTTTGCAACATATATGGGCACTTAGTCTGTTACTGCTTACTATGTAATTTCCTTACAATTGCTGGCATACATAAGACCAAAAGCACCCAGTTTTGATAACACCAGGTTCAAATGGCCCCACATTCCAGTGATCCATCTGTACATTACTTAGTATTAACTGCACAGGCTACAAAGCTCTTTTTCCAGTAAGCTGCACCAACACACAAAACTATCAGTCATGTTAGAATTAGCTGACAGTTATAATTATTTTAATTCCTTTTTTTCAAGACATTGTTAGTGAACTTGAATTTTGTTGTCCTGCTTGACCTTGGCTGAGCACTGGGCTACAGACGGAGCCATCATTTAGCTGGAAGTAAACAGGGAGGCAGTAGTCATGTTTCATGACTCTTTCTCACCACTGGCTCTGAGAAAGTCCATATCCAAAACATTTTGTGTTCATTAGGTGTTTGTGGTTTGCTATATATACAATTCAGCTGCACAGAATGTGCAGTTGCATCATGCATTACTAATGCTGCCTTGGGAAATCCTGATTTGCACACCAGTCTCTCTTCAAACAATTGCAGGACATTTATTTGTAAATAAAAAGCTAAACATGCAATTGCTTTACAATTCTCAGTATTATGAATGCCTCTGCCTGGTGTCACTTTAACCTGGATCTTGTTTAATGGCATGGGTTATACAGACCTGCCTCCATCATATTAAAATCTCAAAAAAGAGATGCCTTTACCAAAACATGAAAGTGTTAAATTTTGTTTAAAAAGTTAAACAAATTGGTTAAACAAACTTTGTTAAACCAAGTTTGATACTTTCTGATTATATACAGAAAAGTCCCTATCCTGTTGTTCACTGTTCTATTCTGTGGCTGCAGATGAGTCCAGTATGCCAGGTTTCAAACAGAAAATCCCTTTTTAGCAAACATGGGGTAGACATTCAGAGATAGGAAAGATATTGGAATTATAAGACAAATACAGATAATTTCTAAATTTTAAAATTTCTTTTAGTAACTAACTCTTCTCGGCTTTGGCTGTAACTACACGGATAACAATTAAAATACGAAGATACACATGAAGGCACAGTTGTAGAAATAACCTCTCCCTCAGACTTCTTGGTTTTCCTAATTCCAACAAACAGATATCTTTCACTGCACATCTTCCTCAGACAATATCCTTCTTGTCTTTTCCCATTTCATTGACTCTCCATCTATTTTCAGATCTCATCTGAAATACATTCTTTTCTCCCCCAACATTTATCCCCCTCATAGTTATTATAATTTGAAATATAAGCTTTGTATCTTCTAATAGGGAAAAGTGTTTATGTGAGAAACTCATTCATGCAAAAAATAAATATTCTGATGACACTTCCTTGAGGCCAAGAACTTGTAGATGCACTTGTTTATTAAAATCCATTGTTTTGTTTAATTAACATTTTGAGGAGAGAAAATTCCTGCTCAAGATCATGTCTTTGTGAACTCAGAACACAAATTGTTTTCTCCATGGCAGAACTTAAGTGCTAAACAGCTTTATAAACTCAATTTGTAGGAAAGGAAAAAAGTACAACCAACAAAAAGTGTTTATTTTTGTATTAAAAAAAAAACAAACAAAACATTTACTTTGTAGACATTAAAATGCATGGTTGCAAAATTATATTTTCCAGTTAACGGGCAGATGAATGTCACTGCAGCAGCAGTCGTGGCAGATTCAGTGCCAGCAGCTACCTCTCAGGAGAAGTTAAAAGGGGGTAAGAGAGTTCCTTTCTTCAGAAGGAGGGTTGTTTTTTTCAGGAAAAAAAAAAAAAAAGAAAAAGTTTTTATGATGTCCTTCAGTATGGTGGAAAAGACTGACAGGAATTAAGGAAATAATCTCATCCTTCAGCCAAAGTCTTCTGAAAGAAAAAGATGCAGCCCATGTCCTGCTGGGACACTTTTTCTGCATACAATGGCAGACAGGAAGCATCGTGGGAAACATGGAAGGTCTCTGCCCATAGACACAATCTTTGGCTTTCTTCTTGGAACAGAAAAATTTCATTTTCATGTAAAAGACAGGGTTGGTTTTCCCTCTATCTGTATTCAGCCTTGCCACCTATTCTTTCAATTACAAGCATTATCAAAGAAAAAAAATAATATAATTACTTCCTGTTCCTCTAAATATTTTGTAATTGAGGTACACCACCTAACCTTGTAACTTTTTTTGAATGTCTGTGCAGCAAAGATGATAATATTCAGCCAGTTCACAAAAATGTAATCAGTAGTTAGATTATGTTATTTTTTTCAGGCTCACCTATGGTATGTGTTTGCTTGTCTCAGAAATTGAATTTACAAGTTGAATCAGTAGCAGATTTCAATATCTTATCATATAATGTAAAGGGTGTATATAATAATGCTTCCTACATTACCAAACACACATCACAACTCACACAAGACTTTTGGAAATTGTTAGAATTATGAAAAACATTTCTCTAAACTTGTAGACCAGCCAAACAATGTCATGTGAAATATTTTCTCCACTGGAAAAATAGGGTCTTACTGAATTGTTTGAATGGAAATTGTAAAACCAAAAATTCATCTCAAGACAATATTTAATCTTTTCCTCTACCTGAGCTCTGACATATTTTGTGAAAATTATAATTCTGGAGTTACCACACTTCACAATGCAACTACACTTTCCCTGATAAACTACTGTTGCTCCCTTTTATTATGTTAGACCCTGGGATATCCATTTTTAACTTACTCTCAAAAAAAAAAAAAAGAGGTTTTAAGATAAAAACAGCTGTCAAAGTAATAGAACTTCACACAGAAAAACTCCATTTTTCCATTGCCTTTACTACCCACTGTAAATTCTGCAGTATTCTTCCATCCCTATCTCCCCTGCCTTCTCTAGGCCACCTAACGTTATATTATGTGCCAGTTTTCCTAGCACTTTGATTTTGTTCCAGTGATAGAGATAACTTTGTTAAATTGTGGTGTTCTGAAAATGTCAGAAACATTTTTTATGTTTTCAAGAAAAATCATGCTCCAGAACTGAGTTTATTACTTCTTCGATTCATTTGGAAGTTGGTCTTGCTGTGTCACACTTTTCAACATCCAAAACACCATGAACAGTTGCTACACCTAATGGAAAGATATGACAAAGCACATATCAAAGAAATAAAAATTCAATTGATGGTGGTAAGAGACCTCTATAATAAGACATGTTGATCTTTGGGGGATGATTGATGTTTTTCTGGATAACATCCTACAATGACTGGAAATATGAAAATAATATTGACTTATGGATAAGGACATTGCACATAGATATTTGCACTATTTTACTAGGAACCCAGAATTGTTCCTAGGGAATCAATGGAGAGACAGAGGAACATTGAGAGAGCTGTGGAGAGTGCTCAGTTAGAAATCTAAACCCTGCATGTGCACTATGAGTGGTCCTTAGAAAACACCAGCACCAGGGGAAATTTGACCAAATACATTTGTCATATATGCATAAACTGTATGTTTATATGTCTGTACCTAAGATAGTCACTGTATACCCTTGTTATAAATCCCTAAGAGAAATAGGCACTTCATCTCACAGTAAAAGAATCATCTAGAACAGATCAGATGAATCACGCTGTATCAGTGACTTTTTCTCTCTGTGGACTTTAAAGGCAATAAACAGTCGCAGATATCTCCACAGGACCAGATTAATTCCTCTCCCTTTCCCCCATTACATCTTTTCTCGTAAAAGAAGACACTGTTGCTAACTTAATCCCCTATTTACTACCAAACCTTTGTGTTGCAAACTGGTGTAGAGCACTTCAAGGTCTGTCTTTGTGTCACCTACAGCTGTGCAAGTGGGTTGAGTTGGTGAGTAGAGAAGCCATCAATATTCTACTCTGCAATGCAGAGTAAGGATATGTTCAATGTTATCTTGAATCAGCAAGCACTATCAAGAGAGGCTGTCTTTGATTCCACTAGAAAATACTTTTCTTAGAAATAAGGTTTATTTGGCAGCAACATTGAACATAGTGTAGCTGCAGCACCAAAAGGGAAGCCAGTGGTAGAAATAAATGGAAGTATCTGTACCTTTAGTGGTAACTAGAGCTGCTTTATAGAAACAGTCAAGGTGAAGGCTATAGAAATGAAATAAGAAATGCAATTTGTTAAACATCTATTCTTCCTCACTTCCACTATATCTGTCTACAGTCAGTAAGAGAGGCAAAACGATGGATAGGTGCAGTTATCTTGTGCCTGCAACCTGACAAGGAGCTTTAAGTTACCTTAATTCATGTATTGTAGACCTTTGGCAATAAAGGTGAAACTACAAAAAATATGCCATAAATGCCCTTTTTGGATGGTATTCTTACTCTTTTAATTTCACTGGCATAATTTGCATAGATGGATATTAATCTATACCTTCTACAGTTACAGGTTCAGAACCGTACAAGCTATACTAATATTAGTTCCAAATAAGGGCAAATAGGTTCCTGAGTCAATGCTTTCTGAATGAAAGGAAGTTTTTCCATTGAATTAATAGATGCTGGACTATGTCCTAAATCTGCAATAACTTTCACCATAGAAACTCTGTCAATGTCTAAGACCAAAGTTCAGATGTCTGAAGTAGTAAATTATTCTATAACATCACCTGAACCTTAGACTCATGTTCCTGCTAGAGTGGTGGGGTTATTCAAACAATTCTCTTCCTATAACTGCAATTTTGACTAACTCAAAACTATCTTCAAATTTGAAACTGAATTTGCTAAATAGTTTTAACCCAAAAAGCTAAAAATCTTTAATTAAGTTCACCAAATAGAGAATGCAAATATTTGCTACACTACCAGAGGAAAACTAAACCAAAATGCAGGAAAACTATGTTTAAATGCTTTCTCAGAACAGCTTTTAATGCACATCTTCCAATAATAAGATCCTTGATGATCAGTTTATTCTGGTAGCCTGAAGTAGCTCACCCTAGTGAGCTCTCATGATATCTGTGTTGTATAAAAGTTTAAATACTAACTGAGACCAGGAGAGAACTATTAAGATATCTCCTCAGTCTGCTCATAATCAGCCCTTTCTTGGTGACCAACAGGGAGGACTGAGTGTGGGGAGTTGTTTTGGTTTTCTTTGTTTTTCAGGGTTTTTTCTGCTGCCACAAATTCTGGTAGTATGGAGAAATTCCAGATGGTTGCAGGATTGCTGCTTCCTTTAGTCCGAAGCAAAATATAGTGGATAACACCATAAAAGAGACAATTTCTTGTTCTAGACTTCACTAAGCAGAAAAAGTGGCATAATTTTATGCTTTTCTGACCTTACTCTCATACCGTCATTCTCTAACATTTAATAACAGAGACAGAACACAAGGACAGATTGGAGATTCAGCCTGATAATGATTGTTTTTAACCATGTTCAGAGAACATGTGTTGGCCCACATACTGTCTCAAATTCCAGATTCAGTAAATACACAGCAGTGTGCGTGTGCAGGCACAGAAACTCACACAGATAAATCTGGTGGCACATAAATTTGGAATTATTCTGTACTGACTGGATCTTAGACTTCTCACTTGAGGAAGGCAGCCTAGAGCAGAAGATTGCTATGGCTGTAAAGGACAGTTTACTTTTTTACCCTTTCCTTGAAAGCTGAAATGTCCATTGCTATTTTTTTTATTATTATTTCGTGTGGAGTCAGTGACTTAAGCATTATTCTGAATTCAACTATTAATAGCTCTTAGCAGCTTTCTTCCTGTCTTGATTTCTGTGTGGCTCTGATAAAGTGTTGAAAGAACCTTCCAAAAATGTTAAAAGTTTTTTCAGGCTTTGGTGATTACAATTATTCCTAGTTTAGGGATTTCCATTTCACCTTAAAAGTCATGGAAATACTGTGACTAAAATACAGACATAACTTGCTGTCTCCCAGATAGATCATTAGCAGCAGAAAAAGGACTTTGACCACTGTTTCCAAAACCATCAGTCTTCACTCTTTTGTCTTAAAAGCTTGAAGTCCGTTATCTAAAACTACAGCAGATTCTTCTTTAACCTCTCTCTGTGAGCAAGCAACCACGAGAGGGAGATGGTGCATCACCCAGGGCAGGGGTGGTTGTGCAATCAGTTCTGGAGCTACTGCAACACTGAGTTTGGGAGAGGGGGAATTATCATTTTTCTAGCAGGAAATCATTTGCAGTCTTCAATACTCCATAAAAATGACAACGTTTTTCACAAGGAAGCTGCTTTGCAGACATCAGGTAATCTAATTCTTAAAACACTCCAGACAAGGCTGTAGAGAAGTAGTGCTAGTAACTTAAGTATTAGAAAGAATAGTCAGCAATAAGGCCTACAAGCAGAAACTCTGAGTCTTAGTCTTGTGTCCTTATTTTCCCTTTTGACCCTTTTTTAGCTTTGTTTTCTTGCCACATGATACTCATTTGATGGTCAAAAAAGAAGACATTACAGAGCTGCCTGTGTTTTTGAATAGAATAATTCAGAAAGACAAGTGAGTGATTACAACTGCACAGTGCCCTGAACCTGTACTGGGGTTAAGACCTGAGGGAAATTCTGCCCCTCTCCACTTTGTACTGAACTCGTTGGCTGTGTTAAAAATCTCCCATTTCCTTCTGACACAAGTGTGAGAAGCCAAGGGCAATACAGAGTAGGTGATGGCATTTATTGAAAAGATGCAAGGAGCATGCAAACTGCTTACTGGTGCTCAAATTACCAGCAATTTAACACATCTTTCTAGTAAATCATCAAGTAGTCTGAAATAATTTGGTCTCAGCCTTGGAGAAAGAAATCTTTACTCAACTGTGCTTCTCAGCAAAAAACTACGACCTTGTTTGTGCTTAAAGTTTGTTTAGAACATAGAGAGGCAAAGCAAATCTTTGCCATTTGTTGTGTTTTTATTGCTGCAGTGTATGTAAGTACTTATGTACTGATGTATTGGTTTTGAGGGTATTTTCTTCCCAGGGATTCATTAAAAACTCCTTGTTAGAGTGTTCCACATGCTTGATGTGCTATAGCAGCTGAATACAGTATGCAGTCACATTAAAAGCCATACACCGCGGGAGACAACTTCAATTTTACAAAAGGCAGGGCCAAGGAACAAAAAAGGTTCAATGAAGGGTAAAAGTGAAAAGTTAACACACATAATTAATTAATTTCTGAAATCTGCTTGTTATATCTACTCAAACACACTGAAGCAACTGTAGGAGGTGAAGATTTTAAAGGAAAAAGGAGAGACATTTATCACCTCTTTTGTTAGCAAAGCAGAAAGTCTTCAATTAATGTCATTTGAATAATGGAGGAGCTGCACTTTAACACACACTCCCAGGCAAAGCTGAGAGGATGACTCACTTCTGAGAATGGACAAACAGAAAAGACGCTTCTGGCATTTGGCTATGGGTCTGCTTTTAATTGTGTTAGAAAAGTCTTCAGCGATATGGTAGGAAACCACATTTAATAAGCTCTGATTTTTCGGCTGTTTCTTCCAAGTTTTAAGATTCTCTGGATCAGATTTGCATCTTATTTTTTCTAATGGAGAGCTAAAGTCACTTTCCAGCAGAAATGAATTGTATAAAAACCAAAACTAAGGCAGAGATAAATGAATTCCCTGATTTCATATATCTAGCACCAGAGATGGTAACAAACCTGACATTTATCTATTCAGGCAGTGTCTCATTTCCATGAACCATGTTAAATCATAGAGAGATACAGTGTGACTATATATTGTTGCCACAATACTACCTGGAATCAGTCATGCACTAGGAATCCAATGTTTTACACACAGCACAAATGCAAAAGAAGAAGTTGATCCCTGTATCTAAGACTTCACACTCCCACTAAGTACTTATTTGAACCAGCCGTATTTTACTCTGGTTAGATGTCACAGGAGAGGTCAACTGCTTCTTTTCTTCCTGTCCTGAAGGGAAATATCATATATTAAAGGGCAACATATACACAAATATAAAGCACTCATGATCTTTATCACAGAATTGTAGAATGGTGGAGTTGGAAGGGATCTCAGGAGATCATCTAGTCTAACTCTTCTGCAACAGCTGGGTCACCCAGAACAAGTTGCACAGGAATGCATCCAGCCAGGTTTTTAACATCTCCAGAGGAGACTCCACAATCTCTCTGGGCAGCCTGTTCCAGTGCTTTGGCACCTTCACAGTAAAGAAGTTTTTCCTCATGTTTAAGCAGAACCTCCTGTGTTCCAGCTTGTGCCTGTTGCCCCTTGTCTTATCACTGGCCACCACTGAAGAGTCTGGCCCCATCCTCTTTATCTTTCATTAAAAATCCCAAATCTTTTACCTTTTCTTTCCTCCTGAAATACTTGATTTAAAAGTTCTTGCACTTTTAGCATCTTTAGCAGTATTACAGGCATTCATGTTCTCTGGGGAACAAGATAAAGGGTTGACTTGTGGGTCAGAGGTGCTACCCAGCCTGCATGCAGATCCAGGCACCATGTGGATGCACTGGGGTAGGTACATCTAGCTCACTCTTCCCTATGTGTCTAGGAGGTACAAGTAACATGCTTACTGTCTGAAGAAGAGCCAGTCACAAGAGTGAAGTGATCAGGAAATTTTTTCCAGGTCTCCTTGCTCTTCTAAGTGCTCTACGGAGTGATCTAGGCTGACTGGAAAACCAGGAGCACGAACATTCATGGGCAAATTTATACCACCTCTCTGGTAAGTGTAATCAACTAAAACATATTTGTTTGAAGTTAGCTTATTATTTTTACTTTACTCTACACTGTAGTCATACTCTGTAGATAGAAATCATCCTTCCACACAAATGCAAGTGCCTAGGGTAAGCAGCTTGTTTAAACACTGGCTGTACTTAAAAGACAGCAATGCACATTTGCAGAAGGCAGTTCATCCTAACTGAGCCGAAAGTCTAAAATAGTTGGGTTGAGGACTTAAATGACTGTCTTTGAATAGATGTCTTACTTTTATATAAATTTTACTAAATGAGAAGACTTCTACTCAAGTGCCAACCTTGACTGATGAAATTTTTCAAGAGGCAAGACCAATACTAATACTGCTGACCTCAGCTGTTTCCAGGTTATCAGCTTAGATTAAATATTGCAATACTAAAAAGAGACAGTAAAAGCATGAAAGGACAACATTTATTGAAGTAGTTTATGGAAAGTAGGAAACTTCTTGTGTTTTCTACTTTTTTCAAGCTTTAGCGTTCATATTTTTTATTTTTCCTAGAAACTTTGAAATCCAGAAGTCATCTAGCTATCTAGCTATCTATTTATAGATGTAGTTATAGAAAAAAAGGCAGAGAAGTTTGTATATTAATATGAACTTAGAATCCAGGATTTTAAGGAAAAATACTAGAATATCTACAGGATTTTGAGTAAGGATAATATTGCAGTATATAATGAGAGGGATGTGGAGAACAACCTCAAATGTTTTTGTTTTCTGTGTAAAACCAAAAGCAATCAATGACCTGCCTGTAGAGAGAAAATGCGTGTCAAGCTATTCATTCCAACTGTGTTGTTTATTTAAGAATTATTCAAAAGGTCCTGATCATGTCAACAAACTCCCTTTTGTAGATATCTGCATTCATGCAAAACTATCAAACTCAGAGGTTCTCAGCGGTCACAAAGGGAGTTGACCTTGCACACTGAACAGAACCGAAGGTTAGAAGGGTGAGGAACTCTGCCAGCCTATCTGTTGTCCTAGCAATGATTTGTAAAAGGTGGTTTTTACTGCATATAATATTTGCTATAACGCTAAACACTTTAAAAAAAAAAAAGAAATGCATTGAGTATATCCAGCAAACACTGCTGTGAAACCACGTGCAGCTAAAAAAAAAAAAAGAAATGCATTGAGTATATCCTGTAGCAAACACTGCTGTGAAACCACGTGCAGCTTCAAGCCTAATTTCCGGTTTGGTGCAGGCAATGGGTATCATAGCGTTACCTGAAACAGGTAGGCTAAAGAGCCATTCTACTAAGACCAAAAGAAGAGGCCTTTACTCATTTCAGACAAGAAAAACATTACAGTTATGACTATGTCAGGAGAAAGGAGAGTGTTAGGGCCATTGCTATATTTTTCCTAAAGCCTGATGTAGTTTCCAACTTTGTCCAGCCTCAGTTTAATTCTACAACATGACGGGACTCATTCTACTTGCTTTCTCATGGTTGTAACAGTTTTTTTGGAAAGTCACTGCATTGGTCAAGCAGAACTTTTGCTGTCAGGTTGATGTGACCTTCAAATACAAAAATGCCAGAGTTTTATTGTACTCGACTTGCATCCTTTTTTTTTCTTTTCTTTTTTTTTTTTTTTTTCTGTCCTCCCAGGATTAGGTGTTGAAGCTGCTTTTAAGAATGAGGATTTAGATCTTGATCTAAAGAAATGGTGGCCAAAGACTTCAACAGAAGCTGGATTAAGTCGTCATCTTGTACCTGTTCTTTTTGTTGCCTGACAGTTAAAGTTGATATGAAATATCCTGGTGAGGCAAAGCTTGTAGGGAAGAGCAAACCAGCCTCTCTTTAGGTCTGAAATAAGAATCTATGCTGTAATTGAACACAGAAAAGACAGAGGTGATGGATTTGAGATTTTCTTTACTACCAAGACTGATGCTACAGAAATTAATCTAAAGGTAAGTAAGACCTTGTGTGTATGCTTGCTTTCATTTTTCCACTGAGCCATGAAGAACAAACAATAGGAAAAAAGTGAAAAGAAAAGTCTAAGGACTAACAGGGAATGGAACATATCTGTCACCAGGATAGCTGAGGCTGGGTTGCTGCTGTGTTTTTCAGGTAGATGAGATGACAGTCCCCAGTGTTCACCTTGCAGATAGCTTGGCTCTGATGTGATGGATAGCCAGGCTGTTCAGCAAGGTCAAAAGAAATTTCCATAGCACAGATGGGAAAAATGCTGAGAGACTGCTTCATTGCAATTCACATGGGGGAAAGGAATGATTTATCCAGGTGGGACGTATTTCCACAGCATGATTTCTTGTATCTGGCCTGAGCTGTGTTACTAACCTTTCAAAGCAATAGAAAAGGAAAGTCTATGCCTGAAGCACAGAGTCTCTAAGGACTGGGTCCTAAACACCTTTGTGCTTGGCAATTTACTAAAATTGGCTGGAAGTTCACTAAAGCCAAAGGAACATCAGGACCAAGACATTAGTTGTATGTTTGACCTTTTCTGCTCATGCTGTCTTCTTCAGGCAAACCTCTAGGCTTTGAGGTTCAAAGACTTTTGTTCTCATGGCATTATAATGCCAATCTGTGTGGTAAAGCAGAGAATGATGGAGAGGAAAGAGAAATGGCATGGGGAAAGTTCCTACTGAATCTCTGGATTTTAAGAAACACTCCTTGGGCCTCTTTTCCCAAGCTGAGCTCTTCACTTTCATGTGGTTCACATACTATTATTACACTGGTTCCTATGATGGTAGGAAGCTAGACATGGGTGTCTATCCCTTCCTATCTTCCATCTTATATTTTTATGTCCAAGAAGAAAGCTTTTCCTCCAGTCATCAAGCCCATATAGTCAGGGCAAAGGAGCTGTGTCAAAATAATTGTGTGTTCAAGGAAAGAGAATACAGGACTGGTTTGTATTTATAGCTGAAACTGTCTCCTCACCCTTTGGAAGCAAGACATAAAGAAGATCCCACACATCATTTAAAAAATGGTTAGGGAAGATCAGGATGATCACAGTCATGTAGACAACCACTCCAGGAGGCATGAAATGCAGAATGCTGAAAAACTTTGGGTTTAAGTACTTTCATAGTTTCAAACAAAATCATGCATGTGGCAAATTATATACACAATTGCAATTATTCCTAGCCTTCTTTCCTCCCTTTCTATAAAGTGTGAACATGTGGGAGTTACAGTAAGCTGCTGTTCTTCTAGGTCAGCCATGGAGAGGGCAGAAAGAAGAAGATATGAAACACACTGAAAGCATAATTTATGTGTCTATGGATAAATATTAATTCCACGTGATAATTTTCCCTAGGGATACCTCTTGCAAAGAACAACAAAATGTAACATCCTGCACTTTGTTTGTATCATCCCAATCTATATCTCTAAGCTTATACTTAAATAACTAAATTACCACCTGATCTTCAAAAATACTCAAAGCTCAGCAGCTATTAATAGTACACGCTTCTTTTTGTCTTTCTGTGGAATCTCTCAGCATTAAAAACAATAAAAATCACATACAAATGAAAAAAATAAAAATTAAATGTGCCACATAGTACCGTCATGATCCGCTCCTGTTTTGTGAACTCTTACTCTCTCATCGTTTCCTTCAGAACAACTCCCATTTCCCAACATATGTTCCTGAAAGATGCTCTTGGAAAATGCTCTCAGGGTGAGAGACTGAGGTCATTCTGTGTCTGTGGTAGTTATCAAGTCAATTAAAAACAATATACTCTGTTCCACTAAAAAAGGAAGATTATAAACCCCCCTCCCCCATTTCTTTTTTTTTTTTTAAAAAAAAAAAAAAAAAGGAAAAAGACTAAATAGCAGTTTGCAGACTATCATTCCAGCTGGTCTCTGCAGTCTGTTTTTTAGTTTCAGATGTTTGCCCTAGGCCTGTGACAGTCACATCTTATTATATGCTCTCACTAATGACCACCAGGGGCAGAAATCACCCAAACAATTCTGGTCATTGCCTAATTATTGCCACAAGGAACACCCAGTTCTTGTGTCCTCTCCCACTTGTACATGATTTAGCTTTCTGTAGATGCACAGAAAAGACCTTGAGAAGGATGATAAAAGGCTTGCTTGTATTTTTCAAGATGAAAAAGTTTTCAAAATGTGGGACCAGACCCAAGAAAACAATGAGCTCAGTAGGGCTCTGGCAATGTCAGGGCACAGTTGTCAGAGGTATTATGATATTCTGAAGTTCTTTATTGCTGTTTGAGGGAAGATAAAAGGTGGTATTTACACCTCCACTCTCAACTTTCCCTAGTGCTATTGCTTCTTCAACGCAAAAGCCGCAAGAGTCTGTGTCTAGACAGCGAACAAGGTTTACAGGATCTGTTCTGAGCTCCCATGTTGTCTTGCTGAGCAAAGTCAAGCAAGTCACAATTAACTGCCTGATTATAAATTAGCTGTTGTCACGCCTGCCCTGCAGGGGCAATGTCCAGAACAACTGGCATTAAAAAAGACCATCAGGATCCTTGGAAGAAGGCTATAATTTTTGTGCCAAGTCTTGGTGGGAACAGTAACAGTAGGGAGCCTGAACTGTCCTGTTTGAATCCACATGCATTTGACAATCCAGCAAAGCAAAGTTCAGGGGAGTTCAGAGCTGAAATTTTGAACCAATTCTCCTCTATGTGGAACAAGACAATTGCAAAATGTGTTCTCTAGGTTTCATTCCTTCCTGCCCCTGCTTCTCTTTCTTCCTTTTTACATCACCAGTTCACCTTCTCTTCTCCCAGTTAAGCTCTATGAACATCCCCATGTTCAGACTCCTATCTAATGTTATTTAATCTGTGGCTCCTAAGATACAAAATCATAAATTATCAAATGAGATGTTCTCAATGAACAATCTTTCCTCACTAGGTGAGGAAAAAGATGTTCTTCTACACAGTTGTTTTTGTACAATGTTTCTGAGACACAGTCTATTGTGTCCATGGAAAAATAAAAGAAAATGAGTAGGAAAAAAAAGTCCATATTTTTTCTCTATAAAACAAGGCACACTTATGTAGTGAGATGAGAAACTGACAGGTTGAAAATGAAAGGAAACAACATGGCATTTTGGTCATCCTGTGGAATTTCTTGTCACAGAATTTTAGTGATACAAAAAAAGTCACATAGACTTAAAAAACTAATGGACCCATCAATGCAAGAAAAATCTGTCTGTGGTTGTGACAGCTATTCTGAGGCACAAAATCCCTGAAGTGCAGATGCCTGAAATGTGGGGACATGTTCTGGCAAAGTAATACTTCACTTGTCCCATTCTTTTAGTCTTTTTTAGGCATCCACTAACGGCCATGGTCAAAGACAGGATCTTGTGCTCAGTAGAGAGTTAATCTGATCCAATATAGCTGTTCTTAGCAGAAACATCTAACTGTTTTGAATAGGAAAGAAGGCATTTTCCAGATAGCTGTGATCTATCTTAGACAGCTATCCCCTGCCATTTCCTGGGCCCAGGGTGGAACTTTTATATATGCTGTGCGGATCTCTGAGTTTGTTCTTTGCTTGCAAACAGAGCGAAAGCTTATTTAAGAAAGAAGATATTTTCCCAACCATTCTTTAAATATTTCAAGTTGAATAAATTCTGAAATAAAATGTTATTCTGAGTTAAAAAAAAAAAATAGGGCTTTTTCTTTATCCTGCTCAAAATTTTCCTACAATATATAGATTTGAACTTGTAGGTTTGATTGGTTTTATATTCTATTCTTTTACCTTGATTTATCACTCAGGTGGTATTAGTCAACCTCAATTTACATGTTTCAGTGTGACAAAGGTTAAAGCAAAATAATAATTAAAAACAAATATATCCACAGCTGTAGGACAGCGGAAAGG